>NW_026606652.1:57500-255000 GCF_029890125.1 Rhinichthys klamathensis goyatoka | reverse complement strand
AACATTAAAATGTTCTGTAGAACAACGTAATCTGGAAATCAAGACTAGTTAAACATGTGTTACATTAGAGCTTTTGTGATGGTATATATACTGTACTGTATATATATACACTCACCTAAAGGATTATTAGGAACACCATACTAATACTGTGTTTGACCCCCTTTCGCCTTCAGAACTGCCTTAATTCTACGTGTCATTGATTCAACAAGGTGCTGAAAGCATTCTTTAGAAATGTTGGCCCATATTGATAGGATAGCATCTTGTAGTTGATGGAGATTTGTGGGATGCACATCCAGGGCACGAAGCTCCCGTTCCACCACATCCCAAAGATGCTCTATTGGGTTGAGATCTGGTGACTGTGGGGGCCATTTTAGTACAGTGAACTCATTGTCATGTTCAAGAAACCAATTTGAAATGATTCGAGCTTTGTGACATGGTGCATTATCCTGCTGGAAGTAGCCATCAGAGGATGGGTACATGGTGGCCATAAAGGGATGGACATGGTCAGAAACAATGCTCAGGTAGGCCGTGGCATTTAAACGATGCCCAATTGGCACTAAGGGGCCTAAAGTGTGCCAAGAAAACATCCTCCACACCATTACACCACCACCACCAGCCTGCACAGTGGTAACAAGGCATGATGGATCCATGTTCTCATTCTGTTTACGCCAAATTCTGACTCTACCATCTGAATGTCTCAACAGAAATTGAGACTCATCAGACCAGGCAACATTTTTCCAGTCTTCAACTGTCCAATTTTGGTGAGCTCTTGCAAATTGTAGCCTCTTTTTCCTATTTGTAGTGGAGATGAGTGGTACCCGGTGGGGTCTTCTGCTGTTGTAGCCCATCCGCCTCAAGGTTGTGCGTGTTGTGGCTTCACAAATGCTTTGCTGCATACCTCGGTTGTAACGAGTGGTTATTTCAGTCAAAGTTGCTCTTCTATCAGCTTGAATCAGTCGGCCCATTCTCCTCTGACCTCTAGCATCAACAAGGCATTTTCGCCCACAGGACTGCCGCATACTGGATGTTTTTCCCTTTTCACACCATTCTTTGTAAACCCTAGAAATGGTTGTGCGTGAAAATCCCAGTAACTGAGCAGATTGTGAAATACTCAGACCGGCCCGTCTGGCACCAACAACCATGCCACGCTCAAAATTGCTTAAATCACCTTTCTTTCCCATTCTCACATTCAGTTTGGAGTTCAGGAGATTGTCTTGACCAGGACCACACCCCTAAATGCATTGAAGCAACTGCCATGTGATTGGTTGATTAGATAATTGCATTAATGAGAAATTGAACAGGTGTTCCTAATAATCCTTTAGGTGAGTGTATATATATATATATATATATATATATATATATATATATATATATATATATTTATTTATTTATATTTATACTGTGTGTATATATATATATATATATATATATATATATATATACCATCACAAAAGCACTAATGTAATATGTTTAACTTGTTTATATTCTTGATTTCCAGATTGTTATTGAATGCCATAAAACTTTTTCAGCAAATGCCACAATATATGAAATGTCATTTGTTTAATTAATGTTTATTTGCATATTATGTAATATTATGCAAAATTATTAACTATTTATCAATTAACATAATGTACTACAGACCAAAGGTCAAAAATATTAATTAAGTAAATTCTTAATTTTGACATCAGCTTTTTCAGTGAAATCAAACAACAATCTGAGCCAAAGTCTGCTCTCTTTGATTAAAAGAACAAAGCTGTATTGCCTGTACTAGCCAAATGAAAATCATCCGTCATAGTAAGATATTGCAGCATCATTCCCGGCTAAATTTATAGCACGTTCTTGACACCGCAATAAATACCTTCTGTCAGCACGACACACTGTTGCGTCCGCTTTTAGCCAAATAACCTTGATTGCAGAGGCTCCTTTTTCCACGGCATGCCTTCTCGTAAGAATAAACAGTGACTTTGTCTTGGTTGCAGCTCTTTAAAGCTGAAATTAGATTTTTTTTTTATGCGTTTAATGGACATTGATTTGTGAGCATTGATTGCTCAGATGAGTTGAGAGACCCTGTCGTCTGCTCCAATAAGTAACCTAACCTTCGCATTTAGCCGAGATTGCACCAAAATATTTGACGTGACAGAATTGGCCTGATATTGCTCGGTATATGTTCCAGTCATTAAGCTCATTAGTTACAGGTGGGCACAGGTGCCGATGCCTCCTGGCTGGGTTCCCTGAGGACCGTTACCCACAGCGCCGTCCCACCACAGACTTGAGCAGGGAAACAGCTCTGAGCACATCCCAACTAAAGGGAACCCACACGCAGCGGGAAATGCACTGAATAAATCATAGTTAAAGGGGATGATTATAAGAGGAGCCCTTCACTTCACAACACTGCTCTTCAATTTTTTTTTTATGTGCAGTCTCTTTGTTTGTTTATTATGCTTTTGGTTTTTTAAGGCTGTATTTGGAATTCAGTAATAGTGAATACACTGTATAGTGCCTACTGTTTTATGTGAACCTGCATACTAGTATACAACAATATGCAATTCAAAGAGAAATGTTAAGTGTTGTTACATAAATACTGCAGAAATCATGTTAATATTATGGTAATTTGGTGCTTTTCCAAACATAGTTTTACTTTTCAGAACCTGTTTGGATATCTTAGCTTAATCGTATAATTTTATTAGATATTTAATCTTATTTCATTCATTTTGAATTTATAAACAATTTAAACTCCTATAATTAGGGATGCATGCATATTATCAAATATGTAGCTGATATGATAAGCCAATAATTAATTTCATAACAAAAAAAGTCCACCTATTTTAACTTAAAAAACTTAAAAAGTATAATCAAATTGACTGTACAAGTTATTTCAAACTAAATTATATTAAACTGACTCTGATTCTGTATAACTTAAATAAAAAAGTAGTAAGTAAAGTAAAAAAATAAAATAAAATAAAATAAAGTTGTCCTCCGAAGAGGGGGGGGTGGAGGTGAAAAAATAAATAAATAAATAAAAAAGTAGAAATTGCTTCAATTATTTTGACGAGCTCAAGAAAAGTAATGTGAAAACATATATTGTCATCATAACTTATTGATTTTGGCCTTTTTACAGTGCAATAAATGATTCTATTTTGTCAAAATATTATTTTAAATAATTCTGATCCGAATGAATTTAATCCGAAGTGATCCGAAAGAATTTAAGCATCACAGCATTATAATGCACAGTGTTTACAGTATGTAATAGTGTTATTAAATTAGTGTTTTTTTAAGATTAACTTTGAAATTATGGCATGTAAAGATTTAAATGTAAAATAGGGGAAATGGTCATGCACACTTAAATATCCAATATCGACTGATGCAATAATGGGGAAAAAAAAGTCATATTTATGTAATTGCGGTATATTTTGCAACCCTATACGTATAAGTAACTTCCATATTTCTGTGGCACATAAATGAAGCAGGATTCGTTCTGAGAGTATAGGAGCCTGTTTGGAAGATCACTAAAGGGCCTGTGATATCATGCTGCTTCAGAGCTTAAGGTGTGAGTTGCTTCACCCACCATTTTTCAGTTCTACCCCATGTGCTCCTGTGACTAATGCCCTCCCCATGCAGCTCCCCACACACAGCAGCTGGCAGCACTGCCAGTCTCCTCCTCCTACTCATACACACACAGAAGGCTCACCTACACCTCAACGAATGAGCAATTACCTGATAATTCTCTCTTCTGCTGTGCAGGGATGCATTTCCCGAAAGCATCGTTAGCCAACTATGGTCGCAAGTTCCGTCGTTACCAATAGAGTTCAATGGAAATTGCGACCAACTTGCGACCATAGTTGGCTAACGATGCTTTCGGGAAACGCACCCCAGACCGGTTATGCATGCTAGGCCAGTAGTTGGCGATGTCACTTTGTAAAGAAACACTATGCACCTATAGACCTAACACGTTATACGCATGCGCGTGACGTCACCGTTTACACAAATTCACGTTTTTGTTTTTTTAGACAGAGACGATATATAGCTGACGAAATGAACACTATTTAAAAAGCAAAAGATTCAATCCTGGCATTTTAATTGAGGTAGCAAACAGGATGTATACTTGAATTGGAAATTGAGGAAGTGCAAATTAAAATGGAATGATTTCTTAAAGAAATTCACACTACTGCTTTAACTAAATTTCAATCCATATTCTTTTTATTTTTGAAATGCAAACTATAAAAATGTGCATTTCATTTCTATACGTTTCATATTCAAATATATTATATTTTGATTCATGGTGATTCATATTCATATTTAACTTTAGTTTATCTTCAAATGATGCCAAACAATATGAAGTTCTGAAGAAATAAATAAATAAATAAACACGCGCTGCAGTTTTGATGTTAATTATTTTTTTAATTATTCCCAGTTCATAATTTTAGTTTTTCAACTTATTTCAGTTGTTTAAGCTTTATTTCATGTAACAGAACTAGTAACCTTAACATGTATTTTTGAATTTTTTTTTAGTTGCAAGTATTCAGAGGCTGCCTGCGCTCTCTGTGACGACAGACATTAACTTTCCAATGAAGGGACGGAAAGGGATGGTGGACTGGGCCAGAAACTCCGAAGACAAAGTTGTCATTCCCAAAGGAATATTTGTACCCCAGACAGCAGGTAGGCCTACTGTACATGATGCCACACCGTGGAAGTTGATGATACTGTACATCTTATGTCTAGTACAATAAGGCTACATTCACATTAAGGATTCAAAGGAAGTGAATCAATCAAAACTAACTTTAGCTGGACAAAAACTTTTTTCTTTTGTTAAAAACTTTTGTTAAAAGCGCTATGTAAATGAAAATGACGTGACTTGACTAGATTTTAAAAGCTAGGTTTCATTCAACCCATGTTAACATCTGTTCTGTTTTGTTCTGACAAGTATGAATCTTAGACCCCATATGTTCAAGGAATGCAGGATTTTTGCAGAGTAGTTCATAAGTTGACAACATTTATCAATTTTAAACTATATATGGGTGATTCTTCTATTAGAGCCACTATATGTGAAATCTTGAAAAATGAAGCAAACAAAACTTTGCACTCGTAAAACAAAATAAAAGGACATGATTGTTTTACTTTGGTAGGCCTATAACAAATACAGTTCATATAAAAAAAGTGCAAAGTATAATTTCACTGATTTTGTGGGGGACAAACAGTAAAGTTGAAAAATAATCACCCATATATTTCTTTATTTTTCTTATTGCAAGGCATTCTGTAATCCTTAATTCTGATTGGTCAACTGTTGCATATTTCTGTACAATGACCATTAGTTCATTATACAAAAACGTGTTTCTTATATCACTTCATGCTCTCTTTCTTCTCACGTAAAAAAATACACCCAAATCTACATAAATAATATTTCATTTGTTTAATGTGTAGCCATTTAATATACAGTGCGGCTTCACGTTGGTATTTTGATCACCCCGTTAAGAGTTTATTTTGTGATGATGACTGACTGTAAAATGCTTCATTATAAGACACTATAAAATAATCGAATTTTTAGTTATTTTGGATTATCAGTGCGATATTAAAATGAAGGTTTCGTAATCGCTACCATACAATTGTGCTAAAAATTTCAAAGCGTTGACATGGTGCGACCGTTTAATTGGATAGCTTTAAGATTACAAGATTATATCTCAACCACTTGCCATTTGCCTGTTTTAGAGGAGACTGCACTTGGTCGACCACATCAATTCAGATGACACAGCACTCGCTGTATCCTCTCAAACAATGATAGTAAAGAGAGCTAAGCAACAGCGCACCAGACTATTTACTTAATTAGGGTGATCAGTCTTATCTGAAGTGTATCAGAGGAAAGTAATGAAGGATTGATTTAATACATAACTCACTCCAGCTCGCCTTGAGCTAGACTAGAGGGCTGTACAGAGCTGTTTGAACCAGGATTAGCCTTTCTGTCAGCAGAGAAGACATTTGATCTTAGTTATCAATAACCTTGCTAGTATAGCCTAATCTACCACTTTATTCATTATTGGCAGGAAATGTATGATGGATTTTCTGTCAGGAATATTGTTTGGCAAGAGACCTGATATTTAATGAGTATTTTGCAGGTTTAGAGGTTAATTAATTCCTGTATAGGTTTAAAAAAAAAAAAAAATTACAAATCTTGTTCAATTACTTTGGATTAAAAGATTATTGCATGGAAGGGGAAGGTATTAGGAGAGAATTCCTACTGTCTGCCTCTGAAACAAACATGAACTCTGAGTTATCGAAAAAAACCTCCATGTTGCTGAGTTGAAAGTTGAAAAGAGAGCTGAGAAAAAACACACCTTTGTCTGAAGATGCTGTTTAATATGATTACATAATGCGATGAACGTATCATCTAACCTAGACTGTTTCCTGGCAGATATGGACGGATCTCCTGTATTCATTCTCGGAATGGTTCTCTACAAGACTCTTGGCCTTATGCTGCCCGCTCCACGGTAAGACTCCCGGTCATTTAGATGAAATATTGCAAAGATATGATAGGGATATTATAGAGGACAGATTCCCAACCTGGGGTACGTGTACCCTAGGGACTACTTGTAAAGATTTTTGATTGATTAAACCTGTAAATCAGAAGAATGTCTTGGTTAAAATAACTAATCAGGATTCATTCTGATTGTTAAGTGCCCTTTTTAGGAGAGGAAATAAAATAATCTGTGTAATGTGTGCAAGTTTTATACATTTGTGAGACCCGTATCAGAATATGATACTTTGTGAGTTTGAGATTTTCTCCCACAGTATCAATTATTTATTTTTTTCTTAAAATGGACTATATGTAAGAATTTTCATGTATTAAAAGCCAGGGTAGATGATTTGTTCCAGAGACATTTTGTGTTATACTGGTTGAAATTCTCATCACATCCTGATAGCAATGACTAAGTTAAGTTGTCTAATGTATTTATATGTATTGATATCGTCGTAGGACCAATGATCGCCCAATCATTGCACTCGGACCAATACGATGCAATGATACAATGTCCTACCTGCGTGTCAAATTATGTATTTCCATACCACCGCACACCTGCTCGTACAGAAACCCCCATATTGAATTGGATTTATATATTTATCTATTGAATATATTTGATTTCATTTAATTAGTATAGCTTCTTGCATGTGTAAGCTGTTATATACTGTGTAACCAGTCACTTTTAATTATGGGTGAAATGCTGAAGGTGTCTTCTTCTTTTTTTCCGCAAATGAATTATGGTGCATTCATGTCAGCTTTGGAATTGCCATAATTCTAAGTTTCAAACCATTCATGTTTTGGTCAATCTCATCATTACAAGTCTTTTTTTTAGAAAGCTAAGACTTCTTGGCCATATGATGTCCTTTAAAAAGAACTTAAATGACAGCGTACTCAACATTTATCACTCTTTCGGTATATATAAACTAATGCAGTGATGTATTTTGCAGGATGGATTCATTTGGCATCATGAGTGTTGCCATAGAAACTGAGTCTGAGGACATAAACTGCTTAAAGTAGAATCTCTGATTTGTCATCTCGTAATTATGGCAATTCTGACATGACGTGATTGCAGCATTATTCCATTCCTTTGGTTCGCATGCCTGTTGTAGTCATTGTTTATTATGGTATTAATAAGGTATTTATCCTTTTGTGAATCTGAGTTATGTGGCTAATGTATTAAAGCCGCCTATAGTGGTAAATACTGTACACACACACACACGCACACAAAAAGAAATATTTGGGTTTTAAGAGAGCTGTTCCTTCAAATTCGTTCTGATTTTCCTCTAGTCCTAAAACAGAAGCAGGTAGAACAGACTATAGTGTTTTTTCTCCCAGACATCAGAATGAAAATTCTTGGTTATCCTCGGAGTCCGTCTTGAAGTTCTGGATCAAAACCTCCTGTTCCATTTGAGGACTTCTGCTCAAACCTCCGGAGACACATACAGGACAGAACAGACCTTTCCTGGTGTGGCTCTCAGCTGTCAATCAAATCTCAGTAAACCTGAGTATGATTCCTCCATGGAATTCCCACTGACAGGGAGAGAGTTGGTCGAAGAACAGAGAAAAAGGGCGTTCCACTGTTCTTGAGCTCTGTTGGATCCACTGAAACCAGTAGGGAGATGGAGATCAGAACAAACAGTGGAAGATAACAGAAGAGAAGTGTTAAAATAAACAAACAAAAACAATGCAACATGGCTAAGGGATTTGTAAAGACGGATCACGTTGTTGAACATTTAATCACAAGACAAAATACTGTGATGATCATACTATGAGAATCAACCGCGCATACACACTTAAATGGATGCTTGTTTTTAGTGATTTAGATGCAAACAGTTACAGAACATGTCATTTGAAAGTGATAGTTCACCAAAAAAGTGACAATATGGTATCAATTTCTCCTTTTTTTTATGCGAGTAGACAAAGCGTCTAAGCGATTCCTTTCCATATAATGAAAGTAAATGGTGGCTATGGCTTTCAGTTAAGATTTTCAATGAATTTAAGTTTCAGTCAGTCGTATAGCTTCAAAAGACTTGAATTGTAGTGTGGTATGCAAATATAGTTATATAGACCAATTTAATTATTTATTTATTTTATCCTCTCGGAGCCAGGTTACAGTTTACTTTCATTATATGGTTAAATAATTTTAACAAAAATTTAAAACATTGTTAAAAATTGACTTTTTGTGATCCATGAAAGAAAGAAAGTCATATGGGTTTGGAAAGTCATGACTAAGTATGCATACATAAGACAGAATTTTAATTTTGGATGAACTATCTCTTTAAAGGTGCAAAACGCAAGTCTCTGAGTTTTTGCAGAATTACGCCCCCTCTGGCGACAAGCGAAACTGCTACCAGAGTTGTGCACGCTCATAGACCACACGCATCTTTTATTGGACATGTTTTATGTTTCATGTTGTACTATTCTTCCGAACACAATTCCTAGTTTATGAAACTGTTCACTAACAATGGTAGTAAAACCAATTCTGATTGTACATGTATCTAGCTTACGCTAAAGCATTGCACATTTTACGCATCGTCATTTGTTGTCATACATACATTGGCCGTATCAAACATTAGAGACTGGGCTATATCTTACCGTTTTATCAAGAAAAAAGCCAACTGAGGATCCCGTTTGAGACCAAGAGCAGACCGGAGATCTCTCCATTTCCCGAGGTTGACTCTCGTCTTACTCCGACGCCTGTCTGACTCCAATTTGGACCTTTTGGTGGCACTAGACAAAATGTTTCTTTTCTTTACTTTACGTGGAGTTTGCGTTGGGGTTTGGAATGGACTACAAGCCGGTCTCTTTGAATCCATCTTCTACCTTTGACGCACGAGTTGTCTTCGCTGATGCGGAGAATGGCGGCGCCGGCGAATACACAAACCTGCGAGACATAGCCTGGTGAGCGTGAACGCGCATGACGTCACGCCCAGTCTCAAATTCGAGCCCGAATCCCTCTTGTATATTTTACTGTGCAGGATTATAGAGGCAATCTCAGTGAGCAGAGAAGGGCTCATTTAACCCATCAGGCAGTTCTTTAAGCATGTATAGGATAGAAAAACAGGTATTTTTAACATGAAAAGTTGCGCAATGCACCTTTAAGAGTTTCGTGTTATTGCATGCCTTTCAGGCTGTGTGGACATTCATGACACCATACAAGTCCACTTCTGCTTCATTAAATCAAACCAAGAGGCTGGTTAACCATGCACAGATAATGTCTTTGATCTAATTTCAAAAGGATTCATTTTTGCCTTTAGGATGATCTACTAACACAGAGACATTTTTTATTTTCCATGGCTAAGTCCACAGAGGTTTTCTTTTCTTTTTTTTTTCAGGTCAATACATGTGCGTTCTGCCTACAATAATCGAAAACAAAGAGTGTGGTAGACTGTAAAATAACGTCAGAAGTATAGAACTGAAAGATCTGTCTCAGATGTGGCATCTTTGTCGATTACTTTCATAAAATTCATTTCTCACTGCAGACTCTTGAGTAGCTACTTGTTGGGCATCCATTTTCTGTCTTTGCTTCTTTTTAAATGGACCATGAAATCATGCCCGGCCTAAACAGTTCACGTTGACAAATGATACTCAAGGAAAATTTGTTTAGTTGGAGAAGGAGGGAAGCATGAAAGGAAAGAGAGATATTTTGAGTTCTAAGTCTACTTGAAGCTTAATATAAAAATGTTTTTGTACTCTTGTGCTTATAATAAAAGCACTTGAATATGTTTGAAATATATACATAGCCAACATCTATTGGGTTTGATCATGAAATCAAAAAGTAATAAAGTACACAAAGTCCTTGGAGTATACATTTCTGAGTCTAATGATGACAAATGCGTGCTTTTCATCTTAGTGTTCATTTTTCCCAGAGGCAATCATTAATCGAGCTAATCAAAAAACTTTAAAATAATTCAATTTGTGTTTAATATGCTGTAACTTTTCCCATCTTTAAAGTTGGATATTGAGTGGCATTTATTTATTTACCCCCCAACATTTGTCAAACATATCAACATTTCTGGTCTCTGCTAGCAGAACATATCTCATTTGAAGTGAAACACCACTCATTACAAACACCACTTTTCTAAACTGAGTCCAACCTGGAGAGATGATAAACTCTTTCCATTCAAATGCGCAGAACTAAGAGTTTAAACAAAAATCAATGATGATGATAATGGAAGTATTGAAATGAATGAAATTAGCATTTCTCGTTCAAGCCCGAACTGACTGTTGTGTGTGATTGTGATCTGACCCACAGGAATAACACTGCTGTGAACTCAAAAGTGATTGCTGTGACTGTCCGACCAGAACCCAGGGTTACAGAAGCCCAGCTGGAGATTGAGTTAGCTCATCTAGCTAATGTAAGCACCAGTCAGATCTCAACACGCTTCACAAACACAATCCAGAGAGGCTAATTGATGCCGACATGGAGGTCACATATATTCTAAAACCTCCTAGTTTTTGACTCTTTTGCTGTTTTATTGGTATGTTGGTTAAAAGGAGCATGTTGATTTGCCATTAATGCAATACATGCAGTCATATCAATAACATTTTCAAACAAGGGATTGTTATACAGCCTTTATATCCCAAAGACCCTCCATTCATTGATGCCATCAAAAGCCTTTACATAGGCTGGGTGAAAAATGCCATTGAGAGATAACAATTTCTTTATTTATGTCTTAAAGTTCCCAAATCTATTGAAAATTTCTTCCATTCCTCTTATAGATATAAACTGCTGTGGATACTGTGATTGTTTAACATGAGTTTATGTCCCAATAACGGCTGTATCTATATAATTTGCATCAGACGCCTTCATTCAATAGAAAGCAGCATTCGTAAAAAGCATGTTCATTTACAACACATAAATATAAACATATTCAGTTCAGTTTGTGTTTTATGGTACATTTACATGACAATGATGTACTAAAAAAGGAAAAAAACAACAACAACAACATTGTCAAAATGATCCCCGACCCCGTTCACACGGATCCGCAAAAACAACTAAAAACACTGAATTATTTATGCCAGGCCAGTAGTTGGCGATGTCACATTGTTAAGAAACACTACGCACCTGTTGACTGAAAACGCAAGACGCATGACGTCACCGTTTTTACAAATTCGCGCTTTTGCAGTTTTCACTGAGATGATAACAGTATCATTTTCAAAAACCTGCATTTTGAATCCCATTGAATCATTTACACGGCAGTTAAGATATTTCATGTGTTCTAGCTCAAGCACACCTGGTAGAACTAATGAAGCCCTTGATTAGTTGCATCAGGTGTGCTTGAGACAACACCTGTTTTGCAGATTTGTGCTGCTGTGAGGGATTCTATTCAATCATTTTTAGACTGGGGAAGTCAGTAAAAGTAGCATTTTCAGTTGAATTTGGGGAAACCACTTGAAAAATTTGTTGTGTTGAGCTATTTGAATTGATTTTGAGCTATTTTGTTTGATTTGTTCATTGCAAATAGCTGAAAGTCTGTAGCTACATCTTGCCAATAACCCTGATTTGCAATGGGGGTTGAATAATTTCGATTACAACTGTATAACTGATAAAAGAATATGTTTTATTATAATTATAACATTTGCATTTATAAC
The DNA here is from genome assembly GCF_029890125.1 of Rhinichthys klamathensis goyatoka. Taxonomy (NCBI): domain Eukaryota; kingdom Metazoa; phylum Chordata; class Actinopteri; order Cypriniformes; family Leuciscidae; genus Rhinichthys; species Rhinichthys klamathensis. The sequence goes on along the minus strand of NW_026606652.1, from coordinate 242,897 downwards.
ATTTAGAGCCGATAGCTTCATATAGGCAATGCTTTGAGGTTTAATGTGATTGTGTAGTTCGAGTCCTTTCGTTATTAAAAGTTTAAAACGCGGAACAATGATGCTGATGCATAACAAGTATGTGCAAAAGCTGCTGTGGATCCGCTTACACGAAACCCCTCGTAACTGGTGTAATTAAGAAGAAAACTACAGTCGTTTGGCAAAAAAATAAATGACGGAGAGTTACATACACATTTTATAGACATTTATAGTGTTAATGTTATTTAGCAAGTCCACAAACTCGTTCTCTCAAATGGTTTGGGTATGCAGAGCATTTACAGCTTATATGGAACGATCCTGCAACACTAATCAAATTGATCCAAATCCTCCCTTGCAATTGATGTCAAAAGCTAACACAATGCAATGAAACATATGGTCTTTTAAAGAGAAACTAGAAGAAAAATCTGGGTGGATTTGGGTTGAAATTGGAAGGAAATATGGTCTTCTGTTCCTCTTTAAATCACTCCAGCCAATCAAAGGGGAGCTCTACAATACCTGTGACATATGTTTCAGGCTCATTAATCAACAGACAAATAGCAGTAATTAGTCCGATAATTAATTTGCCATCACCAGTTATTTCTCTCCTCATTGTGTCATCAAGATATGGCCCAGATGATTACAATGTGAGCTTTTTTTCTTTTTTCCTTTCCTTCTTAATGTGTCTATTAAATAACGTGACTTATGTTTTGAGATACTGGCTATCGTAGTGAAAATGTCTCTTTATCGGTATGTACTATGGTATGTCTAATAGTTATGTCGCTTGTCCAATCACAGTGTGTGTGTTTTCTTGCAGGGAACAATGAATCCATTCTGTGCACTGTGGGACAGCTCTATTATGTAAGTGAAAGTCAGTTTTGAAGTCTGTGTGTGTGTGTGTGTGTGTGTGCTAGATTGTGTTCTGATTTGTGAAAATGAGCCTTTAATACAATAACTTTATGGGCAATAATAAATAGCTTGTTGAAATATTGAGCATTGTATCCATGGAAACATGTTTCCGCTGCTATCGAGGTGAAACAGTGGTTGACATTAGCAGTAATAGAATTTTGATCGTGTTATTGTCAGAGAATACATTTGATTGAAAAATATTTTGAACCCTTGCGGTGCCGTCAGGCTCCTCTTATCTTTTCACTCTGAAGTCAACATGAAATAAGAACTGACACAATTTATCTTTATTAATCCGTGTTATTCAATTCAAGTAAAATAATTGTCTGTGGAATCTTGAATCAAAATGTAATAACTTGCTTTTAAGGCAAAGCAATAAAGCTTAAAATGTTGAAATTCCTCAATATTTTTCAACAATTTCATCCAAACAACTACTGGGCCAAATAAATTAAAATGTTACAAATTTTGGAAAAAAATTAAAATAATAATTTTGAAAATGTAAATATTTAGAATTTTGAAAATGTAAATGTTTACAATTTAATTATTACAAGTTTATTATTGAGTCAAATCATCCTCATTATATGATTATTCATGTTTTATTATTTTTCCTTTATTAGTATTATTAGTATTTCACAAATATATATGGCTAATTATGAAAGTAAATTGTATTGCAAACAGCATTTCATAGTGATTTAAAAAAAAAAAAAACTGACCTTGTATTACTCTGAGGAATAAATTAGCCAGAAATAATCCAAATCCGGATGTTATGCTGAGAATGCCGTCTCTCAGAATAGAGCAAGGTCCAGTTTACTGTACCTCAACCCAAGACACAACCTTTAGCTTCTACAGGAAACGGAAGTGCAGTGTGAGATTGTCATTTCCACCGGTGCCCTTTTAGAGGCTGTCATTAAAGAATGAGTAAAAGATGAAACGGGCACATCCCCAAACACTGCAAGGCATTACACGTGGCCCAGTCGCAATCATTTTTATAGTTGGAGAAAATTATATGAGGGGATACATAATGATATTGTGAACCTTCTTTGCCCTTATTTGTCATTTCCTGTGTTTCCTTTCTGTTTTTGTTCTATTGTCATAAGCCCTATTCGGACGGTAATTGTTTCTCATGGGGTCGTAAGGTATTTTCAATATGTACATGGGCTAGTCTGTGATTTTATTGCTGTCCGAATTCAAAATGTCAGTGTTTTTTCACCCACCACCCGCGTGAAAATCCCCGGCCGAATTACTTACTTTTTTGACAAACACCAAGGTCATACGGTAATTAAATTGCCATCTGAATCCACATCACTGAGTTTACAAGAAGACATCAATAAAAAATTCACTGTTTAAATCCTTTTTGGCCCTTGCCGAGCACCGTTCGAGAGCTGTTGCGCTTCACTGTAATTTGGATGCATTTGAAAGATCTTGCCTACACTTTTATTATTGAAATGCTGAAAAGTATTTCCAAGAACAATATTTCATCACCGCTCAAAAGAGAAAGAGAAGAATGATGACGTAAACATTTAGAAATGGGACATCATTATGGCAGAAATGATATACATAAAAAATATAAACCAAGCAGCTTTATGTTTACCTCATATAAATACTGTAAGAGGCTATATTAACGTATGTCCATGTATTTCCATTAATTTCCGTATTTTTAAAATGACATCTATCATTTTGAGATAAAAAGGCAGAAAACCATTTTAACTATAGTGCACGTGTCTATCTTCCTATTTTTAAACAGGAGATTTAAATAATCAAATACTAATTAGGAGATCATTTTCCTATTATTAAATTAAATATGGAATTATTATTATTATTATTATTTCAAGCATATGACATTTGAAAAAATCGCCATCCGAATGCATGGGTTTTATCATTGAGGTGTCATTCAAATGTATATTTACGGACGTCCACATGAGAAACAGTTACCGTCCGAACAGGGCTGTAGTTAATCATTGTTTCATTGATTACTCGCACCTGTTCCTCATTTGTTTATTTGTTTATGTATATAATGCCCTCAGTACCGTTAACTCGTGGTCTGGTGTTATTTGTGTATTGTGCACACTGTTGTGTTGCCTACTCATTGTGTTGGATTACACTTTGGATTCTACTCTTTTGTTTTGTTAAATAAACTTAAGCTGCTATTTTAGATCCGCTTCTCCTCGCCTCATCTTCATCCTCAGCCAGCCGTGATAAAAGCTTTTATGTGTAATGCATTATAAAGGTATTGATAATGTACATTATAATGCATTATATATTTTCATAAATAAATGTAACCAATGTTCAAATGCCATATATTTGCTGATTATTGTTACATCTGAAATTGGTTGTATGTCATGTGTTTTAATGCATTATACTTTATAAAGGTGTAACAATGAATAGATCCGTATTATAACTGTGGTCTCATTAATAATCCGTATTATACAATTATTAATGAGACCATACAATGCATTAAAAGGCATACTTACCGGTAATGCATTAAGATATGTTTATAATGCATTGTATAAAGAAAGAGATACTTTTATTAAGCAAGGATGCATTATAAACTCATCAAAAGTTCAAATATCAGCATTTATAATGTTACAAAGGATTTCTGTTTCAAATAAATGCTGTTCTTTTGAACTTTCTATTCATCAAAAAAATCCACCAAATCAGATTTCTGAAGGATCATGTGGCACTGAAGACTGGAGTAATAATGCTGGAAATTCAGCTTTTTCATCACAGGAATAAATATATTTTAAAATATATCAATAAAGAAAGCTGTTATTTTACAGTTTAATCATTTATTTTGCAGATTTATAATATATATATACTGTTTTTACTGCATTTTTGATCAAATAAATGCATACTAAATAATCTTCTTTCAAAAAAACCCAAACCTATGAATGGTAGTGTACCTGATACATGAAATATAAGGTATAGAAACAGTGAAATTTTTTCTTTTCTTTCTAGAGGACTGAGACTCCTGTGTCTTTATTGACTGTAATATCTCCCCTTACCAGGCGCTAGTTAGAGCATTACTGTATTGGTGGCTCATTTCTTATATTTGTTTTTGAGATTTGGCATTCAGACGTTGTTTTCGACAGTGAATATAGATATTTTATCAAAGGCATATAGTTTTGATGGTTCATGGATCGATCCTTATTTAGGATTTATCCGAAAATGTTTGGGTTCAGGTCTTTAACCACTAAACTAATACCACCAAAGCAGCTTCTCTGTCAGTACCATGAGACATCTCTTTGTCTAGAATAACTGTTGTGTGGTGGATTTTGAGAATCTAATATTCTCTATTGTCACTTGAGCTTGTGACTACAGCTCTGAGACCCTCTTCAGAGACATCGAGTCTCGTCTTTGCTTTTCATCCGAGTCCATTTGGATTTGGCAGCCTTTCCCCCTTTGTTCCTCAGTGTGCAATTAATAAAGCACGTATTTCTTTCGGCCAGGCTGTGTGGTGACAGGTTCTAAGGAAGGGATGTTTTCTAGAAATGAGAGTCAGGTTTGGTCACACTGAAATATTTGGAGCACTAACAAGTTCAACTTACATTAGTAATTAGTACTGGTTGTACCATGCCATGTGCTGTTATTTTTCCTGTGTCATTTGCATGGTCTTTTTTTGCTCAGAAAAGCACTAAAGAAATATGGTAACACTTTAGTTTGAAAACACTCCCTTTTGAACATTAATATCTGCTAACTCTTTAATTGTGATGCTCCTCCAACAGACATTCTGACTATAAGTACTTTGCAACTACATGTCAACTTATTCTAACCCTAACCTTACCAATACTCTACTAATACTCTGATGAGAGTATAGATTCAATGTATAGTCAACAGAATGTGTTAAATGGACCATAAAACTGAAGTGAAACCAATACGATAAAAGTAGTTATGGTCTGAGTAGTTAAAGGGATAGCCTACTTCACCCAAAAAATTTAATTTTGTTACGATATACCCTCATTTCATTCCAAACCTGTATGACTTTTGTTATTCTGTGGAACACAAAAGACCCATACAATGAAAGTAAATGGGGTCCAAACAACATTGAAAAAAATTCTAAATACATTTTTTTTTGTGCTCTGCAGAAGTAAGTAAAACACACACATGCGAGTGAATAAATGATGATACTAATTCCTTTAACATGTATTATCGTGGTAATACGGGTTGTTTTGTTATGATCTACCTCAATAATAATATGATATGTATAATTCCAGTTATTTAATTATTTAGTCCGGTCCGGTCCATGCTGCAAATTGTAAATGGCTTCTATTTAATCTTAATCATCTTCAAATATGAAAATTACACGGTGCTTCAGAAGCGAAATGAGCAAGTATGAGCCAGGCCTCTCTGTGCGGTGACCGATAAGAACACAGAGAAATCGTATTTACCAAATTCAATTTTCATTGAATGAAGAGGCCACCCGAGTCTGCCCCCTTGAGTGTAATTTGAGCCACTGGAATGGATTTTAGCCCTGTGGAATTATTATAGGCTTATAAAGAGGGAGGGTCTCTGCCCTGAAACGCTCAGGCATATAAACAAGCTTCATATTTGCTATAAAAAAAAAAACCCACTCTTATTGGGCTCAAATAATGCGGAATTCATGCCTATTCATGATCAATTTAAATAAATTTGCTGTTGAGTTTAGTCTTTAATCTGTTTGCATGACTATTTATGTGGACGCATGTTCATTAATAAATTTGTTCGTTAACATGTTTACTCTTCGCACGAAATCAAAATTGGCCCGTGCAGGCAAACAATTACGGAACACAAATGCACAACTCTATCAGCTCCCTCTGCCATGATTGTGCATATTTTGAGGTGCAATTTTAATTAGCCCCGAGAGATTTTCTCAAACAACGTGGGGAGACAGCTGCTGATTTTGATGACATTCATATCATAACTGTGCCTTTCTTCTTGGAAGTCATATTCGTTAGCGTATATACGAGCTCAGCGAGAGTGAGAAAGCTCATCTTTTTTTCCCCTCTGATATCACAAGGTTCATGCAGAGTGGAACCTTTTGAGGAATAATTTAGACAAAAATGACAATAATGTCATCATTTATTCACCCTAGTGTTGTTCTAAACTTGTATGACTTTCTTCCTTTTGTGGACAGAAAAAGAGGATGTGTGTGCAGGTGACTGAACCTGTGAAGCTTCGAAAAGGACACAAAAGCATCAACACATGATATTATAAAAATAGTCAGTACCAGTCAGGCACTATATTCCATGTTCTTAAAATAGCTTTGTGTGGAATTCAAACTGAAATGTTAGCTATTATTCACAAAACATCGTATCTGCCCAAAGTCCTAGAAGTGTTCATGAGAGAAATAGTGATATGTGAATGAGTTGTTCATTTGAAGTGAATCTTTTCAGTGAATCATTTCACTTCAATCCAGTTCACAAAGCCGGCCTAAATGATTTGGATACGAATCAGACTGATCTGATTGTTGATTTTGACTCACTGAATGAACAATCCGGGTTGAGGTAGTTAACAGCTCTCTGGAGAGGAAAATTATAACTTATAATTTTGGTCTGTTCTTCACACAGAAGTGTAAAAACTTGAAATATAGTGTATAATTTTTATGGATGACTTTTATGGTGCTTCTACATCCTTTAAAGAGCTTTCATTGTAATTAAAATAAACAGGAATAGCACCATGTAAATTTATTTATTTTTGCTTTCTTTTGTGTTCCACGAAAGAAAGTCAAATACAGATTTGGAAAAACATGAGATTGGAGGACAAACTGAGGTTAAAATGTGTCTGGACTGGATTGCTCATTTATGTAGACTTCAATGCATGTTGTTGATGCCATTAACACTGTATTTGTGCAGAAAAACAATGAAGTGTATATGTTAATTTCGCAAGAGTACCAAGAATACTCTTGTAGGTACACAAAGGCACTGTTTTATAAAATGGGAATGAGACACTGGGATAAAAAAAGGAGGAAAATGTGTTGCGAATACCTTAAAGGTTCTCTAAGCGATCCTGGGTGACGTCACTTCTTGTTGACGTTCGAACTATTGTCAAACAAAACGGAGGCTAGCTAGACCCTCCCTCCTCCTCATCCGCACACTAACCCCCCAAACCACACCCCCAAACCCTTCTTGTCGGTCATTGGCTGGAACAGTTTGTTATGTTTTGGGGAGCGGGTCGCTGCAGTTTGTTTTTGGTGCTGTTTGTGAAGCATGGGCTGTCTACAGAGATCGCGTTTCTTTACAGTGTGTTCAGGGGACAGGCAGCCAGCGGATAGTGAGGAGATGTTTGCTTTATGTGACAAAAAATTTTTTGGCCTAAAAAACACATGACATCGCTTAGAGCACCTTTAAGTCACTATTACAATCCTGTTTGCTTGTAAGCCTTGTTCACTTAAATGACTTACATTATCCTAAACATGGCTTCAGAATAGCGTTTGTATATAATCTGATTCAAATTATTTCTTTCCCATCTCAGCACAACCGATGAGACGTTTCTCCAAAGCTATCAGTAAGGTTTAGTATATGTCCCAGCATTGTGAAAATGATAAGTTATCTTGATTTAAAGGCGTGATCTTTCTCGCGGAGGCCAAATGTTGCTTAGCTCTGCATCGGTCATACAGACTCTCGCTTGAATACTTACAACTCTATCAATTTTCGCATGTATGAAAAAGCACAGGACTGCAACACTTTGACATAAATCTCCAATTTTCCCTCGTAAAATTTTCCCCTGAAGAGATAGAGGTGATGATTGGAATATCTATCTATCTATCTATCTATCTATCTATCTATCTATCTATCTATCTATCTATCTATCTATCTATCTATCTATCTATCTATCTATCTATCTATCTATCTATCTATCTATCTATCTATCTATCTATCTATCTATCTATCTATCTATCTATCTATCTATCTAGTCTATCTGTCTATCTATCTATCTGGCATTGTCATGTTGTGTTGGTGTATGGGTAGCTGACATGCAGTGACAAGTGACACGTCCTGTTATGTGGTTTGCTGTATTCAATATAAAACTAAATTTTAAACAGTATTTTTTCAAGTTATTTTATAATTATTATGACCTTACCTTGATTGGGAAAGTACATGGAATATTTGTAGTTTATACTTTAAACTAGATTACAAGACATCACAGGATTAAACTGAGACATGAGAAAAAAAGGGGGTTATTTTCATGCATCCTAAAATTGTATATAAAAAATATTTATGGTAAATTTAAAGGCATCTAAATGCATAAAATGCTTGGAAATGATTATGGCATAATATGTGTTTCGTACATAATGCAATGAAGTATTACCTTCAAAAGTAGTGCAATTTTTTATGTTCTACCTGTTGAAGATATAGTCTCAAGCAGTCGTCACATCTTGAAGAAAATTAAAAAAGTTATTAAAAATTAACTGCATGTTTAGTGCTATGCAACATAGATATTTGCATGATTTAAGTTCATAAAAATTGTCAATAAGATTGTTTTATATATGACATCTACATCATTTCCTTGATTTTGGAATCATAGGATGTGGTTGGTGAGCATTTTGTGTTGTATTTTTGTCAGGTGTCCAATGCTACTTTTTTTTTCATACAGAATTGAATTAAGCGTAATGCTGAGTTGCTTTGTGAAGTGCCTTTAAAGGATTATTGTTAGACTCAAGGCTTATGTATAAAATGAACAGTCCAAAAATAACCACAAAACAGACATGAATAGACCCCTGATTTCAACATTCCGGCAGTTTAAAGCACACAGTTTCCTATATTAAGTGAATTACTGCCAGTAACCTGGCATCCTAACAGTACAATTGTTATAAAATATAAAGGATTATTATTAAATAATCACAAGAATAAGACAAGATAGTTTTTGTTTTTGCCAAAGTGTCATATTTGTAATTATTTGGAAATAAAGCCTCAAATCACAAACTTGTGGTCGAATCTGTTTAGTGTTATTCTGCTACCCTAAATGTAGCAGTTCAGTACCACGGACAGCGCAATGTTTCGGCTATTTAGAGTCATTAGTTCCTCCTCGTACAATTGCCTAGAAACCGAGTCTATCTTGAGCCTAGCGTAATTCATACACCCACAGACTCCTCCACAGAATGTGTGTCTTTCAAATTCCACCCAGACCGGAAGAGCCAAGTGAGTAACTAGAGAACAGATGCAACTAAACGGAAAATAAATTGGCTTCTCTCTGGTAGAAAATATATTCAACTTCCAATTCCAATGATGATAACGTAATGTTGCTTCTATAATGTCATATAGTCAATGATTGGATGAATTGACCACATATTGAGTGGATCAAATCATATAGGTTTGCTGACATGGTAACCCATAGTAATCCATTCCACAATGTCCTGATAAATGCCTGGAGTCAGTGGCTATTGGCTTGCTGTCGATGTGGTTAGACAGGACAGGGCCACACTTCGTCTTCCATGAGCGAATCAATCCAGCCTGATTTATGTTGTACACATATCTGCAGCTAAATATGATTCAAAACTGAGGGTCATTTGGTATGCATGAAATGCTTTTGGATCATTAGTTAATGTACATTTCAGTTACTTAGAAATGTCATGAAATTTTTAAATGAATCATACATTTTCATAAATGAATATATATGAACTACAGATATGCTATCATAATGCCATAAACTCACTTTTATAATGAAAGTTATTATGCATGCTATCCATGCATGTGAAAAAGGGTGAGTTTTAAAGCTTAATTAAACCTTGAAAAGAGAGCAATTGCTGCAGTTTAATTATGGAGATGCGCAGAGACAAAATCCTCCATAGTCTTCCTCAGGGAAGAGTAACTAAAGGTGTCATGTTATACAGCCTCCGGAAAAAGGCTGTATTTGTTATGCATCGTTTGGAGGCACTATAATTCAATGATATGATTTTATATCACACTAGTTACTTACAGTATCAACTGGTTATTAAAGACTAGTTTAGAACTACAGTGTTGACTAACTGATTTTGTTGTATCAGATATGAATATTTTACACAAGATAAACAATGTAATCAAACATTGATCAGTCAAGTAAATACATACCCGAATGATGTTTGACTGAACCTCAAAAATCAAACATCATTTGATGTTTATCAGCTTATTTTCCCCTTTTAAATTATTTATTATCAAGCTAAGTTGTAAGCTATATCAGCCTGCGATCTTTAGATGTAACCACAGCATTATCAACCGAGATGTGTAAGCATTAATAAATAGGTGAGATGTCTATTCTATCATTTTGCTAGCCAGAGAAGGAGAAATTGGCTGCTACCATCCAGTCAGTTTTCACGGGGTGGTTAACGGTTCCGCTCGCTTTTTCTCTGACGTTTACGTATCGGAGAAAGAATATTGCGAAAACAAAAGCTACACAAGTGGATGAACTAAAGATATTTACGGATAAATCCCGTAACCAGGATGAACGAACAAGAAAAGAGGACTATTTCTGAGGCATCTCCCCCCTCCGCTGTAGCGCGAGGCAGGAGGCAAGAGAGTATCAATCTGATGCCGTCCGCCGTTTCTAGCCTGTTTTTTTCCCTCATGAAAGCGTCCAAAAGGCGCTAATTACTAAAGCGAGTGGAAATACACACCGATAGAGAGAGATAAGAGAAAGCTGAATCAGAAAGTGAGGACCAGCGTCAAAGGGAACCACAGGTTCGGGTTTATTTTGCTCTGTGTGGTGTGAGTGTGTCTGTGAGCAGTGAGTCCTTCAGCGCCACAGAAAGAGCCTTCAGCCAGCGCTTCAGTCGCACTCAATACGATCTGCACTAAAATTGCGTTTACTTTCTGTCGCTTAAGTAAGAGTGAAGTGGGTGAGATGAGGGAGCACTGTTGAGAATTCCGAGCGACGGATTCACAGAGGGGGAAAAAAGCTTGTTAAAGCGATTTAATCTTCTCTGTGTTGTGTAGGAACGATTCTTGGGGCAGCTGGAGCTCTAAAGGATGCAGAACTGTGCTCACCGATGCATCCCACACCAAATGCTTATGTGATCGGGTATCTACCTTCGCCATTTTGGCTCAACAACCCAGAGAAATAGTAAGTATTGGAATTGACTTCTACGGGGGATCATGAGATGCTGTATTGATTGAAGTGCGTGTGTGGTTTTCAAAGTGATATTTAATTACTGACTTCAATTGTGTCATATTTGATTAAGATAGAAATCTACCTGTGCAAAGCTTGTGCAGCTTATGTGTGTGTGTGTGTGTGTGTGTCTGTGTGTGAGAGAGAGCTCAGATTCTTCTGTGATTAATTGCTATTAAAATATTAGATTATATAGTATATCGTTAATCTTTTAATTATTGTTTCATCATTTATTTAAGCTTCCCCCTTCACATATTGATGTAAACTGAGGGTAAAAAAAACTATCATGACTATCATAATCTCCATTTTGCCTTTCCTAAATGTTGGTCAAAGCATTTGGATATGTTCATGTTTGAGATGGCATCTGCTGTAGACTCTTCATCAGTGAAATTAAATAAGCTATTTAGGCTATACGAATAAAATATTTTTTGGCGTTGAGATATAATGCAGATATTCCTGGATTGTGCAAATAAATTATGGCTTTCGTATTATGTAATAATGGCTTCATCCTCTTATTAAAGTTCCCCGTCTCATTGATGTAGATTAATGTTACCGTATAATATGAATCTACCTTTTACCTTTGCTATGTATTGCTCATAGCATTTGGATAAGCTTCACATTTGAGACACAATGCCATCAGCTGTGGTCTCTACTAGTGGATTCAGCAGACAGCAAAACATGGCTGTTTTATTCTACAGAGTAAGAGGCAGCCATTTTTTCTCTACCCATGTGACCACCAGTCAGTGAATAAATGGCTCCCGTGTGAAAATGATGGTGTTGTCTGCGTCTCTGTGATGCAGCAGGGGCAAAGTTTGATAACTCCTATCATTGCAATGCACGGCTGATATGTCACAATGACTTGTGACTCCTGGGAGCTGGATTGAGGGGGTTGTCAGGTGGAAATTTGGGGGAAAAGACATAAATAAATGGACTAGCTGGGATATGCACTGCCAGGGCTAATAAGGCCTGTGAACCTAATACAAGCAACTATTTACGATGATAGGTAGTCATAGGCCTATACAGTATATGTATGTGGACACAATATATGTACACACAATATGTTCTGAGATTCTAAATCCAGTGATGCATGTTAAAACATCATTTAAACACCAACACTAGAGACATTATAGGTGCCGAGACAGTATACAAATATATAGGAGAAATTGTAACACATCAATATGTCGGCAAAAGTCCCTCTTTAGTTTAAAGAGCCAAACAAATTTTTGATAGACAAATGAAAGTCCCCTATCCTACTTTTAAAAGACCCGATCACCCTTTTCATTGAAGCATTTTTTTTGTTTGTTCACTCTTGAATGCAAATACCATTAAAAATACCACTATTTTCCATGATTTGAACTAAATAATCTATTAATTTATGGGACCATTGTTGTCATATTTTTTTGTTCGCACAAACTTTGTTGCTTTATTTTCCTGTTATCTCTGTAAAGCTGCTTTGAAACAACCTGTATTGTAAAAAGCACTATATAATAAAGGTGACTTAACTTGATATTTTAATGTGTCATAGTTCTAATGTGATTACAAGTTATGTGAATGTAACGCTGACATTCCATTTGGGAGGTTTTCTGAGTCAAGTTGTACTTTTTTTTTTTTTTTTTTTTTTTTTTTTTTTTTTATTATGCTTGAGAACAGTACAGAGATGACAAACATGGTATACAAATTTGTATCAGAATTACACAAATGTCACTACAAAATATAATATGTAGAATGTCATCTGAACATACAAAATAGCAGTGCAAAACTAAGACAAATAAAAAAATTAAAAAAAGAGATATGGAGAAGAAAGAAAAAAAAGAGAAAAAAATAAAAGTAATAACCATGAGGGTAAAACATCTTATACATCATTTAGTGTACACAAATTAAAGTCACTACAATTTGAAATAGTTTTAATTGCTTTCTTATTTACTGAGGATGAAATAGTGTTAAGATACATTTTAAATTCTTTCAAAAAAACAATAAAAATTGGTTTGTTATTGGTGAATTTACATTTATGAATGTAAAATTTGCCAATAAAATAAAGTAAATTAATAACAAAGCAGGCTTTTTTTTTATTGGGGTCAGACTCAAAGTATCCAAAAATAATGTCTTTAAAGGTTACTGATATATCTTGCTGGATATTATCTTTAATAAATATTTCAATATTTTTCCATAGTTGTTCAGTATCAAGTTGTACTTGTGTTACTGGAAATACCTACCAAATGACCTCAAAGTCGACTGGTTTGGCTTAAAAGAGATGACATATTTCAGTTAATTATGGCTTGTGACATTAAGCACCCACCTGTTGATAATGAGCACTATTCATTTGAATGGGGGCAAAACACCTTTTATTTATGTGAAGGGGAGATTGAATGGGGACAAATGAATTAGAGACCAAAAAAGCTTTTGCTTTAATCCTCTGAATTTGTGCAGTATAAATGGCTGTGCTGCAACAAGCTAGTGTGCTGTAATGTGCTTTATTACAAGGCACTGAAATGGGCTTTTATTAGTGGTACATGGGTTTGAAAATCGCTCACTGAAGCTCTTGTGTGCCATTCGCAGGCTATGGAGTACTCAGGGGTTCCATCTGTGACACTAATAGTGGGCTGTGGTCTGTCCTGTCTGGCCTTGATCACACTGGCCGTGGTGTATGGTATTCTATGGAGGTAAGTGCATTGATGTGCAAGGGATATTACAAATAATGCCATTGCACTTTTGGGAGAATGCAACTTTGATATACCATTTCTTTTTAGGTACATCAGGTCCGAGAGATCAATCATTCTGATCAATTTCTGCCTTTCAATCATCTGCTCCAACATCCTGATACTAGTTGGACAGACGCAGACACATAATGCGGTAAATATTTCAATTTGATCCACTTTTATCTGTCTCTAATGTGTTGTACTCTGATATTGCCAGATTAGATTGAAATTGCAATGAAGGCCACCAAGCATACTGAGAATTTGAGCGTCGATTTGTACTTGAACAAAATGTCCACTCTGGATTCTCATGTTTATTTCTCGGCTTGCGTGTGGGCTGATTTTGTAAGCTTGTCTTGCATGCCAGACAGCTTCTCCGCTCTAATATTATGTCGATCTAGACGTTTACGGGTTTATAATGTAAACGAAACACTGGTTTTACTTAATACTGGTGAAGAACTTTCTGTCTGCTGTTTGTATATCATACCACCCCGCCAGATTGTTTTAATTCCTCTGTTTTGAGGCATTGTGACTCACTTAAATTCAAGCTGGCTGGCCTATTTTTTCTGAAGTGACCTACCTACCTATCCAGATGTTCGAGTTGTTGTGTAGTGAGCTGCATATTCTGTTATATGCTGTTGTGTTTGTATAAACAAATTGCATTCTTTTCTTGTGGTAAGCAATTTATGTACATATATTTTCCAGTTTAGGTTCATTTAGCAAATGTCTGGTAAATGAATCACTTTTTGTCATAGGGTCATTTAAAATGAACCCAAAAGAGCCAGGTGCTTTTTTTAAGGGCATGTATTTGAAGCCCAAGTTATGATACCACTGATGTTGGATTGTATTTCTTCATTGCTGATTTGAAATATGTAAGACATTAGCCTATACGATTTAAATGGTTTCCTCTGTGCATTCAGAAAAGCATGAGCTTCTTTCCACCATTGTTTATAAGTATACTAGATTATATTCTTAAATTAGTACTCAGCAAGCCATGGCAGTTATTTTTAGCAAGTGAGTACATCGCTCTGTGTCCAATGCCAAGGAGAATTGATGATGATGCCTCTTATGTTCAGAGACACTAAATACATTAGCCAGAATCCAGCTGGCTGCAGTCTGAATTATACAACGCAAATGCAAAATGGACGGACGCAGGTTCGAGACCTGAGAGATTGTGTCCATGTAAACCACAAATAGAATAGACATGTGACTGTGAACTTTTTTGCGCTTGAGTTTGTAATTCCAAAAAACGAGACATAAAACTTTTGCGCTTTGAATTATTGACGTTGTTTCATGCTGCGGTTTCATTGTTCCCGCTGAGATGAGTGAGTTTTGACGTCAAAATCTAAACTACCCTAACCTCTTTCCAAGTGATCGGCTTCCCTAAAGACTAAACGGTCTTTCATCATCAGTTTTTTTTTTTAGTTGAGTGAAGTTTTTTTGGGTGGTGTTCAGTTAAGGAAGCGGGGATACGAGTAACAAAAAGATTCAATTATTTGCCAGACTTAAACTAAAGTTCATCCTGTTTGTGATGATGATTAGTAGATATGCATCACAGTAAACTTGAAGCAAAAGTCCCTTAGTGTTCACAGTCCAAATGGTTCAGTTATATAACAGCCTCTCTGCAATATCCAGAGCCCACGTGAATCTGAACATTTGTTGCGAATGGTTGCGAATGGAACGTCTAAATTTCAGGATCCCAGGTAGGGTGAAAGCATTTTAAAGCTCTTTACATGGCTGCAATTCATTTTAAATAGGACTAAATAGGCTCCCATGCTAGATGGCAACGCTCAAAATGATTTCTTTTTTTCCAGCTCATTGTGAGGAGATGGTGTATATAAGTCATTCAAGATGTAATTATAAGATGCAGATCCTGATCAGTGGATCCTAGAGTCAAATGTTCTCACATTCACCATTTCAAATTCAACATCAGGGATGATTGGATATGGGAAATTGCAGAACTTTGGAAGAACAAAGATTAATTATTCACTCTCACGCTTACAAATGACGCTCATTTGCCCTCGTTTGAGTAAACAAGATAAAAGAGGTTGATTTCTCACTGCTTACAAGCTTGTCAGGACTAGCACAGCTGGTGGTTTTTGGTTATCATCAGAGGAGGGTTTACACAGAGTGAAACGTTATTCCTACGCTGCCCACACAGATAGGGCTTCTGAGTGAGTCAACGCTGCTGCGGGAATAACACATTACTCAGTCACACAGTCAGACATTTCAGTGCAGTTTTTTTTTTCTTCTCAGCCAGCACAATGCATGAGCTTTTTCAAATTCTAATTCTAACGAGCGTTCTGAGATGGAAGGAAGTCAATTCCCAAGGTTAAAACAAATGAATTTCCTGTTACATTAAACTGATCAAAAGAAGCCGTTGAGTATAGCTCTGGTCCATCACCTGGTGAGATGCTTGACTGGCGTTCTTCTGACTGCACCTTGGGTTATAAAAGCGTTCCTTTAGGACAAACTTAAAATACTTTTAATTAAACTGGCTTTATTTGTTCTATACAACATTTTAAAAGACCAATGTTTTTTTTAATAGTAATGCTGCTTGAAATTATTCTAATTATTTACTATTTAATAAGATACAATAAAATCAAATGTGATAAAAAACAATCAAAGGAACACATTCTAAATTAAGCAGTATATTTAAACCAAAAAAGAAAACTTTTAACAATATTTTTTTAAATGGACCAAATAAATCCGGTAACACTTTACAATAAGGTTTCATTAGTTAGCAACATTAGTTAACATGCACTAATAATGAACTGCACTTCTACAGCATAATCTATTAATATTTGTTCATGTTAATTTCAATATTTACTGATACATTATTAAAATCAAATGTCGTTTTTGTTCAAATTAGTTAGACAAACAATGAACAGGTGGATTTTTATTAACGTTAACAAAGATTTAACAAATATAGTAAAAATGTATTGTTCATTGTTAGTTTATACATTAACTAATGTTAACAAATGAAACCTTATTGCAAAGTATCAAATCAGGCATGTGCTTAGGACACCGACATCTGTACAGAAAACAGTCTCATACAAGTCATAGTTTCCAAAATCTTCATATTTATTTAAACCACAGTACTTCTTCAGGTATAGATCCGTTGCAAGACAGAACATCTGTGTTTAAAAAAATATAGCCTATGGATTTTTAAGGAAGACTGCAGGAATGTATTCTCTCCATTTTTTTATATTTTAGAGACTCGATAATTCTAAAATCATTTTTGAAACAATGAAAACAAAGTTTAGTTTTTACGGCACTAAAACTGAATTACTCAATAATAAATTATTGAATATTTTTTCTTTGCATAGAATAACATTCACAATGACTATGTTTACGCATGCACCAATAATGAGATTTTTCTTTTTATTATTATTATTTTTTACAATAATCGGAGTAAGGACTTAATCGCAGTAAGATGTTTACATGACGCATGCAAAACCCTTCACTCCTGTTTACATCCAATTTTCATTATTGTGATTATTCACTAAGGAGAAGTGTGTTCATTTTAACGCCATTCTTTACATACCCCAATGCATAGCACAAATGATGAATTTGTTCCTGTTTATTGCGATTAAAATCAGCGTACGCCATATAGTTTCATGCGATTGTGGTTACTACGATTGAGCTTAATCGCTTTAGTTTAAGTATTGTGTTCACATTAGGTTTTATCGCAATATTGCCAAAATCCCATTATAATCACATTATGCATGTTAACCAGTCAATGTACAAAATTTTGTATCAATGCTTTTCAGTCTTCCCTCCATCCATCCATCCACCATCTTGGATGAATAATTTCACAAGCTTATTGCAGTTTATTCTGTTAGTTCCTTATTCGTGAACACAACATGTGATACTGCCTTTAGAATGTAGCCAAAACGAGATATCTTTAAAGGCAGAATAGTTTTGCTGCATACATTTTGTAACAGCTTTTTGTGTTTGGGAGGATGCCTATAATGCCTAAAGGTTTTGGAACAGAGCTTTGGTGCCTTCATGGCATATTTGCCATTAAACATGCCGTTTATAACAATTATTAGACATGCATCTGCTTTAGTTTGTTGAGGTATGATTTATCGTTATTAATGTCGTTATTCTAAGAATGCTCAGTGTAAGTCTTGATGACAGCAGTGCAGCAGGTCCGGTCCTTCATTAATGGACCATAATTACATCTGGACCTCTGCTCTGTCCACTTCTAAGGCACTTCTGATGTACAGCATTTTAAATGGTCAGTGCGTCTGTTACCATGACAATAAAATGCCATTCTCTAGTGTATCACTGTCTTGCCAGTTCTTTTTGCAGCCATTTGCCACGCTCTCTCAAGTAGCAATTTAGAGTAATTCCTGCTTCATCACACTGGTGAAGACGATGGATACGTGTCTCAGAGGGTGCAGGTTTGTGCCTCCAGATGAAGGTCACACATATGACGTGATGGCCATGCTAGAGAGAGCACTCAGCCTGCGGCTTCTCTGAACGTTGAGCTGATCTGAAGGCCTGTCAGTGCTGATCATAAACACTGCCATCTTCCTTTTTAATTCCACACCACGTCATTTTACATTTAGCATGAGGGAGGATTCAACATTTTCCCCAAATGAATGCAAATCTGCTTTTCTGTTTATAATAATAATAATTTGTTTACATTTATATAGCGTTTTTCTGGGTACTCAAAGCGCTTCACATATGGAAGGGGGGAAGTCTCCTCAAAACACCACCAATGTGCTGCATCCACCTGGATGATGCGACGGCAGCCATAGTGCGCCAGAACGCCCACCACACACCGGCTTACTGGTGGAGAGGAGACAGAGGGATAGAGCCAATGAGTATATGGAGATAATTAGGAGGCCATGATGATGGACAGGGGCCACCGGGCAAATTTGGACAGGATACACCACTACTCTTTTCTTTTTTTTCCCAAAGACATTGAAAAATGTAATGACCTCATGTTTAATGACCACAGAGAGTCAGGACCTCAAATTAACGTCTCATCCTAAGGACAGTGCTTTTTGACAGTATATTGTCCCCATCACTATACTGGGGCGTTAGGACCCACACAGACCACAGTACCCACAGTACCCCACAGGGTGAGCACTCCCTGCTGACCTCACTAACACCTCTTCCAGTAGCAACCTAGTTTTCCCAGGAGTTTCCCATCCAGGTACTGACCAGGCTCAACCCTGCTTAGCTTCAGTGGGCAACCAGTCTTGGGCAACAGGGTGATATGTTTGCTGGCAATGAATGGGAAATGAAAACATGTTGACCCATCAACAACTATTATTATAAGCAAAAGCTGTATTATAGAATGATTCCTTTTTTTTTAGTGGAACAAAGGTTTGACGTCCTTATTGCATCAAAGATGTAAAGCGGTTCAACTACCCTCCCACCAAATGATCAAGGCTGCTGACAATGCCCCCTGTGAGTTATTTAAAATGTGCTTTATTTTTCTGTTGTCTGGAACCTTCATAAGATTTGACTTAATGGCAGCTTTGAAAGTAGGAGATGGTGCACAGACATGCCTCTTATCTGGTTATATTGGTTAATGAATAAAACATGCAACTGAGGACATGCAACAAATGGCAAATAATAGGAACCTTAGATGTTCATTACAAACCTGCTCTTAATAAAGGAGATTTCTCAGTTGAAATGTGGCACAAATATAGACCTTTTGTCAGTGTTTTTGTTTGTTTGTGTGTGTGTGTGTGTGTGTGTGTGTGTGCAGTAGACTCTTTATGATACCAATGAGAAATGACTGTGTATTATTCTAGTGTGTGTTGTTATAGGGTCCTATCATACGCATATCATCGCAATGCAGCGCCAAAAAAAGTGTTTTTTGCTAGTTTCAGCCCGACGTAGTTATCATTTTCACGCCCTGCGCCACGTTGTTTAAATAGCAAATGCATTTGCGCCCATTTCTGCACCCATCGGCGTGCTGGTCTGAAAACGAGGTCTGTTCAGGAGGTGCAGTTGCTATTTTGAGGCAACTGAAATAGACGGCAATATTTTTTTTGTTATTTAAAGAACGTGTTAGTAATATGCGCCTATAGGCTGGTCCACTTCAGTTTTTCCGCTTGCAAATTCTGCCATGTAAATAGCGAACCCGCCATGGCACACCCACACACCCATTACTCATTAAGAGAATAGGGACAACCCTTTTAGACCATGTGCCGGGCGCGCAGACCTTTTTTTTACTGTCGTTAAACTAGCAAAAGTGGATTCGGACCTTAGGTGCTGCTAATGGAATAAGCACATACTCTGCGTCAGTCCGGCTTACTCTTATAGACGGTATCTATAAGAACTACAGCACAGAACATATGTCTTTAATTCTAAAAGAGTTAGTTCACCCAAAAATGTAATTTCTGTCATTAATGACTCACCCTCATGTCATTCCAACCCCGTAAGCCCTTCGCTCATCTTCAGAACACAAATGAAAATATTTTTGATGAAATCTGAGAGCTTTCTGACTCTTCCATGGACTGCAACATCTGCACGCTGAGACATGGGGATCCGGCCAATACTGAGCCGGCGTTCTGGAGTAGAACCCGGAAACGCTGCTCTGTGTTTACAACGTGAACGGCGTCAAAGACTGACATGGAAGAGAAGTCTTTATTTATTTTAATTTTTTTTGTGCACAAAAATATTCTCAGCACTTCATAACATTAAGTTTGAACCACTGTAGTCACAGTGACTATTTTAACAATGTCTTTACTACCTTTCTGGGCCTTGAAATGGGTACTTCCAAGAGGGCTTACGGGTTTGGAATGACATGAGGGTGAGTAAGTAATGACAGAATTTTCATTTTTGCGTGAACTAACTCTTTAAGAGGTGAAGACGTAAGTTCTGTGCTGTAGTTCTTAAAGAGTAAGCCGGACAGACACACAGTCTGCTCTTATTCCATTAGCAGCACCTAAGGTGTCTTATGGGGCTCTAGGATTATTAAATGGTGCTTAGAGACTTCCTCTTATCTCTTGCTGCAAGAAAAGGTGCCATTTAATCCAGTGGCTCGTTGTGAAGCTTTCGAGTGCCCGTATGTACGAGCTGTCAGAGGAAATGAAATGGCAGATTTATATGAACCAGACTTAATTCACTTTGAGGCACTGAACTTTTACTTTCAATTTAAAGTATAAGTTGGTCTAACTTTAAAAAAAAATGTTGAAGGAGACTTTTCAAGTAAGTCAGCCTTCACTTATCTCAGTGTAGTTTCCTTCACTTATCTCAGTGTAGTTTGAATCTATCTATCTATCTATCTATCTGTCTATCTGTCTATCTATCTATCTATCTATCTATCTATCTATCTATCTATCTATCTGTCTATCTGTCTATCTGTCTATCTGTCTATCTGTCTATCTGTCTATCTATCTATCTATCTATCTATCTATCTGTCTATCTGTCTATCTGTCTATCTGTCTATCTGTCTATCTGTCTGTCTGTCTGTCTGTCTGTCTGTCTGTCTGTCTGTCTGTCTGTCTGTCTGTCTGTCTGTCAACTGCTGTATATATCAGTATTCAAAGTACATAAAGCATATACAACCTTTTTAAACTTTTTAAAAGGCCAACATGATAGTCTTGACAAACTTTCTTTTCTTGTTAAATGATACAATTTCTTAAATTTTCAATTAATTTTAGTTCTACTTCCCAACGTTCAAATTAGAGATGCTATTTTGCATCACATTTGCTACCTCATTTCAAATCCAGAAATTAAATTGGAATTTAAAAGTCCGCTCTGTATAATGCACAATCCTTTTGTGGTCAGCCAAAAAGGAAACTTGTTGCTAAGACAGAGCTTATTTTATAGTTTAATAGAAGATTGCAGAATAGTGTGCACTGATGCACCGTGCGCTATAAGACCCGAAATGTGCATTACAAAGTAAAACATTTTCTTTTTTGTTTCATATTGATTTTAAATGATAGGAAAAAAGCATCATGTTGTAGCTGCTCTCTTAAGGAGTGACGGTCAGCTCTCCTGAACATATCTCAGTATCGTTTTTCACCAGACCTCAAAAATCTCCTGTTTACAGAGGTAAATAATTCTAATCTTCACCTTCAAGACGAGTCTATAATTTAGTGTCTGTATTTATGTGCAATTTCCTTTTGATCAGTTGCTGACTTGTTTATCTTCTCAAGTACTAAGATGTGAGGGTAGCCCGCGGCACCTTTCCAAACGCAAACATCATGGATTTTGATTGGAAAGAACCGATGTGAATAACGTTTGAACATGATGAAAAGCATTCGTAATTTACTTTTCCTGTGGAATTTTCATTTTGGAAGCGGTGAGTAATAGTCAATCCAGGCAGCAGAGAAGGAAAGAAGAAAATGCTGTATGATTATTTGTGGTAAATATACCAGATATGCTCCTATTAAGCAGAGATCGGTGCAGCCATACTTTATGAATTGTTTAGATGCTACTAGTGTAGCATCTGTGCTTTTATTTTACCTCACCTTTTGAATAATAGAAAGCAACATTTTCATATCTTGGTGTAGCAGCAGCATTTGTCATAAATATTAATGTAGGAAAGACATTTATGTCAAAACAGAAACAATACTGCTCAAACAGCTGAAGAGTGCTGTTTGTATCAGGGTAGATGTGGGGAGTATGTAACATTAATTGGTGAGGAGAAAAGCATTTCGAACAATAATCTTGACAGAGTGTGAATATATATAGTTGTTAAACTGAGATATTGTGCTACAGCTCAAGAGTGTGATGAAGGCAGGATCCCTGAAATATCCAGACTGTGGGAATAGGACCATTTTCTTTTCTGTTGCATAATGAGTCTGGCTTAATTGGCCTGGATATCAGCATCATGTCAGTTTGACTTTTAACCACGGCTTACAATATCAACACTTCCTTTACATTGTGCTGATCTGTGAGAGCATTACACTATTACAAACACCCGCTGCTACTACTAGAGCTCTGGCTTAGATTTGACAGGAAGCTGCCATATAAGCTTCAGAAGATAATGAATGGAATAGAGTATTGAATACTTCTTAAATTGAATACTTTTATGGTTTTTGTCCATGTCACCTGGTCACTGCCAAAGAGCTGTTGAGTAAATCTATAAAATTCTCCGGTAGTTAAATTTTTTTTTTTTTTTACCATAGTTAAACAGGCTTCATTGAGATGGTTACTAAAAAAATCAGAGATAAAATAATAAATCAAGTGAGGTTTAATGGAATAAAAATGTCTGAACAAAATATCCAAGTTATGACGTGAAAAAAAGTCTTAATTTCTTAGATCATTTTTCTCAGTTACAAAATTGAATGTCAGTACTGAATTAATGGCTTTGTTAATTACGTAAATGTTTAATTATTTTAAGTCACTCCCTCCAATTATCAGACGTTTATTCCACTTGGTAGAGTCTCACTGGCAGAGGACAATGCAGTGACCTCATATTCCCATCACGTATTTACTTTTAAATGACTTCGATTATGCTACATTATTATTATTTTTTTATTCATGGCATCATTTATTCGCCTCTTCAAAGAGAATATTGAAGCTCCTTCGAAGAATCATCTGAAATGAAAGGATTCTCTGTTGATAAGAAACTGTGACGGATGACTCACAGATCAAATTATTAAGCTTAAAGTGAAAGATTTGAATGCTTTTGACACATCAGCCACTTTGATGATCTGTCGAGATAGCTTTCAATAAAAACATGCTCTAATTTGTTTTATCTATAACTTTGCCTTGGGGTAAAATGAGTCAGTCTTTTTCATGTTTGAACAGCTGAATGATAAATAGTTAATGACAGCTTAATGGGCTAACTGACCTACTGCACTGGCAAACTTGTGTGACATTGGCGATCTCTAGATGTTATCTGGGGTGGTATTATTTTCCCCCAGCCTTTGCTGAGCTTTGTGAGGAAGACAGTATTCTATAGATATCTTCTGACAGCTTGGTCCCTGCGCGACGTGTGAGTGCTATGATAGAATGACGTAAATACATCTCTGTAAAAAAACCAAGAGAGCAGTGCTGTTTAAAGTCACCCTTGGTAAAGTACAAGATTACAACTTAAAACATTAGGAGGAGGAATATTTTGGCACCTCAATATTCGATTTTGATTCAGGGACTCACGATTTGCCTCTCATGTCAAGTTTTCACAATTTTATTTTATTTGGATTAAAATGCATATAACTATAACAGATACTGAATTTCACAATGCCAATTAAGGTTTTCAACAACATGGTTATTTTTTATTTTATTGTGATAAAAAATGCATATTGTAAATTATAACAGAACTATTGCATTTCATTGGCTCTGTACTTGTACTCTGCAGAATGACAATACATTTAATATGATCTAATCTAAATATACACTCACCGGCCACTTTATTAGGTACCCCATGCTAGTAACGGGTTGGACCCCCTTTTGCCTTCAGAACTGCCTCAATTCTTCGTGGCATAGATTCAACAAGGTGCTGGAAGCATTCCTCAGGGAGTTTGGTCCATATTGACATGATGGCATCACACAGTTGCCGCAGATTTGTCGGCTGCACATCCATGATGCGAATCTCCCGTTCCACCACATCCCAAAGATGCTCTATTGGGTTGAGATCTGGTGACTGTGGAGGCCATTTTAGTACAGTGAACTCATTGTCATGTTCAAGAAACCAATTTGAAATGATTAGAGCTTTGTGACATGGTGGAAGTAGCCATCAGAGGATGGGTACATGGTGGCCATAAAGGGATGGACATGGTCAGAAACAATGCTCAGGTAGGCCGTGGCATTTAAACGATGCCCAATTGGCACTAAGGGGCCTAAAGTGTGCCAGGAAAACATCCCCCACACCATTACACCACCACCACCAGCCTGCACAGTGGTAACAAGGCATGATGGTTCCATGTTCTCATTCTGTTTACGCCAAATTCTGACTCTAACATCTGAATGTCTCAACAGAAATCGAGACTCCTCAGACCAGGCAACATTTTTCCAGTCTTCAACTGTTCAATTTTGGTGAGCTCTTGCAAATTGTAGCCTCTTTTTCCTATTTGTAGTGGAGATGAGTGGTACCCGGTGGAGTCTTCTGCTGTTGTAGCCCATCCGCCTCAAGGTTGTGCGTGTTGTGGCTTCACAAATGCTTTGCTGCATACCTCGGTTGTAACCAGTGGTTTTTTCAGTCACTGTTGCCCTTCTATCAGCTCGAACCAGTCTGGCCATTCTCCTCTGACCTCTGGCATCAACAAGGCATTTCCGCCCACAGAACTGCCGCTCACTGGATGTTTTTTCTTTTTCGGACCATTCTCTGTAAACCCTAGAGATGGTTGTGCGTGAAAATCCCAGTAGATTAGCAGTTTCTGAAATACTCAGACCAGCCCTTCTGGCACCAACAATCATGCCACGTTCAAAGTCACTCAAATCAACTTTCTTCGCCATACTGATGCTCGGTTTGAACTGCAGGAGATTGTCTTGACCATGTCTACATGCCTAAATGCACTGAGTTGCCGCCATGTGATTGGCTGCTTAGAAATTAAGTGTTAACGAGCAGTTGGACAGGTGTACCTTATAAAGTGGCCGGTGAGTGTATATTAGTGCTGTCAGTTAAACACGTTATTAACGGCGTTAACGCAATCCCATTTTAACGGCGTCAATTTTTTTATCGCAAGATTAATGTTCTTTTTGGCCTAGCAAACTTTGTAGTTTTTTTTTACATGCTGTAACGTTAGAAAAACTACAACACCACACCGGATCTAGCTTGACCAGAAACAAACCAACAGGCACGCAGCACACACTGTTTGGGCGTTTGAGCCGGCCAAATAGTAGTAGGGTAAGGTTACGTTTTGAGTGGATGGCGCGCGCGATGGATGGATAGAAATGCATGCCAATAAGATTCTAAATGGAAAGTTTACTTTTAAAAAGTTGCCAAATGCTTCCATTGAATTCGCGTCAAACGCGTATTAACAAAATAAATAAAATCATTAGCGCGTATCACGCCAGACGCTCAACTCGCGTCATTCTTGCAAACTGGACGCGCGAATGAGGCGAATTCACGTCTACCGCGCCGCGCTAAACGCCTCATTCGCGCAGCAGGACCTCAAGACACGCGTAAACGCGTCTTTACATTGAAATCACTCGCGCCAGACGCTCTATTCGCGTTTGGTGTGACACCACTACTGTTCATTCTTTCTGATATAAGAGGCTGGGTTGTTGAGCCTCTAGTGAATAAAGAGCAGTAGCCTGACTGCTCAAAGCAAACTTGAGAAAAAGAAAGTAGTCCTAGTTTACCTTACATGTGCACTTTGTAATTTTATTTTGTATCGCCCTGTTTTGATCCCTTAGAAAGGGCTGTTTGTGTGACAACGTATTTTTTCACCCTTTTATTGATGGACAGTGTTACATTGTGTAAAGATTATTTGCTCCAAGTGTGAATGTTAGTGTGAAATTGAACACTACTGTATATGCCAATATTGTTTTCAATAAAAAAACATTTGCACAAATCAAACCAATCCACTTTTCCATGTTGATAATAGCATTAAAATGAGAAAAAATAATGGGACAAAAATAAATCAAGGGACATTTAGAATAGATAAAAAGGTGCGATTAATCGCGAGGTAACTATGACATAAATGCGATTAATCGCGATTAAATATTTTAGTGCACGATGTACAGAAGAGTCAAGTTTTAAATAGGAAAATTATCGAAACTCTTTGGTCATTTTTTTTTTTTTAGAAATGCTAATGGTCTTGTCTACTTCAATGATGTATGCTAAGCTATGCTAAAAGTGGTACCGCCAGAACCAGAGATCGGCTGAATGGATTCAAAAACGGTAAAACTCAACAGTTTAACTCTGGGGGAGTTGTAAAATGAGCCTATTTCCAAAAAAAGTGGAGTATCCCTTTAACAACACCCATATGACTATATCACACAGGGATCTACTCACACAGTAATCTCAAAAATTACAAGTCCCTGGAGGCTCACACGGTTCTGTGCGTTTAATAGGAAGGATGTAGAACTTCAATTTATATATTTTTTATATTGGCAGTACAGAAAACGACACAACAACTCTTCGGCATGATTGTCGTGTGTATTTCAATGAGTGCCAAGGCAATGTTTTCCCCCACGGGATAAATTCACATCACGTGACGGGGCGTTCCCGGGGGCGTTCCCAGACCAACCGTCTGTATGTATGCACTGAACATTTCAAAAACTTTTAGCCTTTTATGTTCAAACTGGAGTCAGACAAAGATGGAGAGACTCAAGAAGTGACAACTAACCATTCAGAAATGTTGTATACATGTTGATGAATTTATGTAGCTTAGTTATCTTCTTGTCATTGATTAGCATATTCTGTCATGATAATCTATAAATCACGTTCCCGGAGGTGGGGTTTATGTCAATTTTAGGGTTAGTGATGTCACTAACCCAGGAGGAATATCTGTTGTAGTCCTTAAACTATTTCTTTAAAATAAAATATCTCCCTTTGCTTTGAACTTTGAGCGTCGTATGTGCAGATGTTGTTTATCCTCAAACAGCAACATTACACACTGACTAAAGTTAGAAAAGTGAAATCATAATCAACCACCCCTTTAACAGAGAGAACACTCTTAGAAAACATGGTGTAAAACAAGCTATTCCACAATTAAAGCTTCAGGATATCTGACTATTAATGTTCTATTTTTAATTTGTAAATTGCTTTCAATACATTACATTAATGTAGTAGTTAATTGAAGTGCACAAGCATTGCATGTGCACCAGAGTTCAAACATGCAGTTTCATAAGGGAAAACCCAGCTGGATACATAAATTAATCTCATTAGGCGTTGTTTGCCATGATTTAATATTTCTCATAATTTGAAGCATATTAAATAGGCTTATTTTCATATTTGCTTCAACCTCAAACTGTGTGTCCGGAAGCTTATTGAAGTGAGTTAGCATTACACCAGAGAGTCATCGTCCATGTATGAAAATGAACTCTCTAACCTTAAAGTTAATGTCTCGAACCCTCCCTGGCCTCACGCTCGCGTACACTGATCCCAGCAGAACACACCAGCATCAGCCCGTCGACATACACACACACACCTTCCTTTACGTCAGCTATGTTGTTCTTTACTGTTCTCTTGAACTTCCTCTGTTGCCATGGATACAGACACAGTGGGCTCAATATCTCCCGGCAATTTGCCTTTGTAAAGGGCAGTGTGTACTCAGGATTTCAGCTGAGGCTGTGTGCCACCCCCTCCACTTCCTCTGCTGCCCAGCTCTTCAGGCAAACCCACACGCATACAGATATAGTACATTTGGTACTTAAAGCTACAAGTCAAATTCCCACTCAGGTTAGGGGCTTTCATGTGCCCTCAAATGGGTTCAAACACACCTTGTTCCTCTGTGTGATGTTATCTACTGTACATACACAGAGCCGAGGAGCAATGCTTAGTTTCTGTTCTGTTTGTAGTTCTTTGCTATGTGTATTTGCCTAAAAAGCCACGCAAGCTACTTGTTAATAGCGTCAATCGATACTGTATTTATAGCAGTTAATTTATGCTCTGTGGCATAAGTGTTTCTTCATCAGTCATTAGCACTGGCCCATATGGTTGTGAGGTCCTGCGGTGACACGCATGTGCCATGAGCCACATCACCCCTCCTTCTTTGTTTCTTATCTTGTTTGCTAAGCAGCTAGCATTAGGCAGAAAATGGAACGAAACACATCTGACACCTAGAAATGCCTCTGAAAATGTGGTGCTAAGATCCAGTTGGAGTATTTACCTTTAGTTTAAGTATCTTCCAGCAGTGGAGTATGCTAAGTGTTTATGTAACATTAAGTGTGAAAATTTAACTGAAAATCCTTAGATATGTAGTCCTTAGCCCTAGTGGTTTGGCCTACTTCTGCTTTGACATAGTGAAAAGAACCTATACTAAAATGTATTTAAAATACATTTATTTCATACCAAGTATAGTACAAATCTATTCATATATTTACTGATGTCACGAGATTTACTGATATAAAAATATTATATTTAAACTTTTTTTTGCACAATGCACATTTCTTAATATTAAGCCTAAAATGTGTTGTAATATCACTATTAGGAAGGATGGTATGATCACTGTACTAGGGATGTGATCGATCATGAAAACGGTAATAGCCGTGACTTAAAAAAACATTAGAATTTTTTTGGGGGCGGTTCAATTAGTAATATTACGCTTATGTTGCGTATCTAGATTATCTGATTAATCTCATGTAGGATGCTTCATATAGAACAGGCTTCAGTTTACCGGTGTTCACTCTTCAGCTTCACCTCATGCACCTCACGCATTATTGATAATCTAGCAGTGTTATTTTTCCTAGTCATATTTTCATATTTTGATAGACATATTTGCATGTTATATTTCTATTTGTCAACATTAATTTTCGTTACGGTGTTTTAATTAAAATATTTCCAGTATCGCCATGACGGACTTGCCCCGCCCCCGAGTACTCCCAGTCTTTTCAGGATTATTTTATGAATATAAAGTTCAAAAGAACAGCATTTTTATTTTAAATAGACATCTTTAGTAACATTGTACATGCATTTACTGTCACTTTTGATCAATTTAATGCATCTTTGCTAAATAAAAGTAATTCATTTATTTACAAAAAATAAAACTTACTGACCTTAAACTTTAGAATGTAGTTTATCAATAAAAAGTTGTATACTAATTGTAGAGATTATACAACCTTCTTGTCCTTCTAATTCTGGAAGTCAAGGAACAGTGTATGCTTAGATGCACCCTGGCTGTGAACTTCAAGCTAGATCTTCCGGACGTTGTGTGTGCATGTGATCATGAAAGCTGGTTTACTGAGGAGTTGTGGTTTTATGGCAGCGTGAGAGAGCTCAACACAGCATCAGGTGTCCCATCGCATGCTGCCAGTTGATCCATTTTCACAGCATTCGACCGGGAGCAGGTGGAAGCCGGGTCTTCATTACGTTCCATCCAGCTTTTCTCTGGCTCATGTCAGCTGTGCTCATAGCTCTCTTCTATCCCATGAGCATCCAGGTTCTCCCTCCACAAGATTCACTTGTAGGCGGCTAGCCTTAATGTGCTTTGCTTAAGTAAGACATGTTCCTGTATCAGCATCCTTGATGGTCTTTCCTACCAACCAGTCCGATTTTACAACATTATTATCAACCATTCAGCACCCACTGACTGATTTGTTTTCAAAAATCAGGCAAATTTATTGCACAAAAACGGTTTACGCACACAAGTACTTTACTTAAAGGAGAACTCCGGCGCAAAATGAACCTTTGGTCTAATAAAACATTGGTACCTAGTCAACCGTTCTCTGAGATTTGTTTTCATGATAATCGAATGTAAAGAGTTTTATCTCTAAAAACTGTTTAGCATATAACGCTAATAATGGGGGCATATAATAAGTAAAAAGAAATCGCTAGTTTATACCACTAACAAGGCTCAAAATAGCCCCACACGAACACAGTAACATAATGAGGGTCCCTACATGCAAAACGAAGCATTGAGAACTTTGTAAGTGTACAGACCGTTTAATAAGAAGATAAAGATAAAGACAGTCCACTTCGTGTATACAGACAGGAGCCATCTTTGGAAAACAGTCTCGACTAATCAAACCACGAACGACGTGCTAAGTGAGCTGAACTGTATGAGGTTCAGTGAACTTCTGAACTGTATGAATGGCGTTCGTGGTTTGATTAGTCGAGACTGTTTTCCAAAGATGGCTCCTGTCTGTATACACGAAGTGGACTGTCTTTATCTTTATCTTTATCTTCTTATTAGACGGTCTGTACACTTACAAAGTTCTCAATGCTTCGTTTTGCATGTAGGGACCCTCATAATGTTACTGTGTTCGTGTGGGGCTATTTTGAGCCTTGTTAGTGGTATTAAATAGCGATTTCTTTTTACTTATTATATGCCCCCATTACTAGCGTTATACGCTAAACAGTTTTTAGAGATAAAACTCTTTACATTCGATTATCATGAAAACAAATCTCAGAGAACGGTTGACTAGGTACCAATGTTTTATTAGACCAAAGGTTCATTTTGCGCCGGAGTTCTCCTTTAACATACACTTACATTGTAAGAATATCACTAACACTGATGAATAAACAGTATAAGTTAAGGCTATTAAATAGCAGTCAACGTTAGTAAGTTGTTATGAGCTGCCACAGTCATTTAAAACTACAAAATAACACGAAAGTGAAAATAAATTGCCATTTTGGTATTATGAAAATTACAGTTACCATGGTAAATACACAATTCTAACATGAACTGTTAATGAAACACATGGGAACTGAATAGAATGAATATCATGCTTGCAAATCCTTGCCAGCTAAAACACGATGTACCAGGTACTTGGTATTACATTGCTGCATGCTTGTAAATTCATCTGCTCTTTATATATAGTGAGGTGATATACAGGAAAGTTTGTTTTTCTGAAGTGAGAGACTTTTTATTTCGTTACAAGTTACAAAAAGAAAAAACATTAGAATAATGACACAGACATATAGCCTGACAACATCTCATCCGACAGCAGATACTGAATCAGGTGTTTCAGGTGAATAACGTGTTTTTCTCAGGCACTCCTTAAACTATATCTGACAGAAGAGTCAACAGCTTTCATGCACGTCTTTTAGAATTATGTTTTTGTTGTTCATGTCGTCTTTTTAACTGCACACTCCACGACCCACTCAAAACGGTCTTGCGACTCACGACCCACCGGTTGAGAAGCACTGCTCTAAAGTATTTCACTGCCTTGATGTAGTCCCAGGACTTTTTTCTAAGCAATTTAGAGCGAATGGAAATGTCATGGAAGTTCATTGGTCAAATGTAGTGGGAACCACGGTTTTAGGAAAGAAGTGTTTTTGTCACATGCTGATCATCCCAGTCTTAAAAGATTTGCATGAGACACACTGACTGCCAAATTCAGTGAGGAAAGATCCTCATGTGGTGAGAAAGATGGGCTTTTGGTACTGAGGGCATCTCATACCCTCTGTCGGCTCGCTGTTGGTGACAAAGTGTTGAGAATGTCCAGAGCACATGTTTTAATTGCAGTGAGATTTTCTAGATTTGGAATCAGAAGTATGGGAATATATCAGTATCACAGTATGTTTTAGTTTATATTAAACTTGCTCATACCGACTTATTTATATTACCTGACGGCAGGTTGAAAGAATTTTTTTTTTTTGTTCACTATTATAGGGTTTGAGAGCATTGTGGCAGTGTGTTGTCCTTTTTGTTTTTTTCCTTAGGTTTTTAAGGCGAGACACGGCAGGCAAAAACATCGATTTTTTTTCACTGGTCAATTTTGAGATTTCGGAATATTTGTCTTCAAAAACATGTCTTCTTTCAGACTTGTGGTGAAAAAAAGTCTAAAATACACATTTAGGTCTTTATTTTACTACACTTTGTCTGTTTGCGGCTGTAGATTTCTCATAAATTCATCAAAAGTTGGCGTTGTAAATCATCCGTTGCTCCGCTATCGCGATCTGCACCCTGTCATCACACACACCGTTAGAAAGCTCTCTCTCTCCTGTACAATGTTGTCGGATCCAAATATGGTCATTTCCTTTTTATCAGCAACCAATCGTGAAAGTAAAAGGGTGCAAATGCGCAATCTCATTGGCTGATGCTAAATCTTTAAAGCCCGTTTTCTCAAAATGACCTTTCTCTCATACTCAAAGTCCGAAATCTCCACTTCAGTAGCACCTATATACACCAAACTTTCCACTCTTGTACCTAGTTATATTATGAAGACATTTACAGAGGGATTTGTAAATATATTATTCGTAGCCCGATTTATATAACATTTTATTCCAAAAAACATGGCAAAAATCATTTTTTTAAGGCTATTGACAGTATATTCTGATTTACAGGATAACAAAAGTAGATATCCATAAATCCCTCTGTAATTTTTTTCCCATCTAATTTGTGAACACAATGAAAAAATCATTTTGAACCTGGCTTTATCCAATACTCAGATTTCATTTTTTGAAATATATGCAAATTTGTGCATATTTAATTAGACAATGCCTAATTTGCATATTTAAACATTAAATTACAGAAAACTTGTAATACATTTTTTTCTCATCTTAATGTAGGTAATCAACTGGAAAAGTTTCATGGTGATATCTGCTAGTTAAAAAAATTACCCTATTCACCTGTAGTGTCTCGCCTTTATCACAGAAAATAGATAGGTGATGGATGGATGGCTATATATTTGATCAAAAATACAGTAAAAACATTAGTATTGTGAAATATTATTACAAATGAAATATAACCGTTTTCTGTTTATATTTTAAAATGTAATTTATTCCTGTGATGGAATTTTCAGTATCATTACTCCAGTCTTCAGTGTCACACGATCCTTCAGAAATTATTCTAATATGCTGATTTAATGCTCAAGAAGAATTTATTATTATCCATATCGAAAGCCGTTGTGCTGCTAAATATCTTGGAGGAAATATAAAGTTCAAAAGACTAGAATTGATTTGAAGTATCATTTTTTTTGTAATAATGCAAAAGTCTTTACTGTCATTTTTGATCGGTTTAATGCATCCTTGCTGAATTAAAGTATTAATTTATTTCCAAAAAAAATATCTTAAAGGGGTCATATAATGCCATTTTTGTACAAGTTAATATGAATGTTTAGGGTCTAAATGAAAACTTTGTAATATACTTTTATTAAAAATTCTCATTAGTATTGTAAGAAAACACTAATTTTCTCTGTTTTCAGCACGCTGTTTTTGTGCATATGCCTTTAAATGATAATGAGCTTCGCTCACCCCGCCCTTCTGTTCTGCGGGTGCTTGATAGAACGCACGTTGAGTGTTGCCTTGACAACAGTTGAGGGTATATTTTGGAGAGAGAATGGCAGCGGGAGTCTCTGAGGACACATCTGTGCAACCGTATCAATTTGAACCGGAGTCGCACCCGGAACAAGATGACGGCCGCAAAGAAGTTCGACAATTAAGGCTCGAACAGGATGTTTCTGAATGGTTGGTTAACGTAATGTCACTTTGATCTATTTTTTGTATGCACTGGCAGGGTAGAGTAGTGAGATACGAACGCTGTGTGTTTACTGATGTATACGTTAGTTCATTGACAGATTGACGTTACAACTAATGGTCATGAAAAACTTTTTTCCGTGATTTGCAAAGATTAATATAAAGGTTAATAAAACTTTACACTTACTTCTTCTGGAGGTGCAGAGGGAACATAAATAAGTTAGTTGGTACCGATTCTTTTTTCAGGAGCAGCTTCTTGGCAAAACCAGCTTTATATTGACCCTCATCCCTATCTGGTGAGAAAAGATTCGCGCAAACATGAAAGCATTGTCGTTGCTCGTGGGGAATATTCCCTGAAAACAAAACTCAGCCACTGCGTCTTCAGCGGTTTGGATTTAGGAACATCAAAATTAGGAATTAGGAACATCAAAAAGACTATGATGACAGCTCGCTCAGTGCGGGTCTGTGTTGAAACACTGCTGTCAATCAACAATCGTGGGAGGGGCGTCCGACCGTGTGACGTCACACGGTCGAACGGCTCGATTTGAGGCAGGGGAAAACATATAAGGAGATTAAAACAAAAACACTGGATGGATTTTTATCATTATATGATGGTTGTGTACAGGCACTGCCAACACACATTTCAGTACAATCAACTTGTAAAAGTACATGTACCATTATATGACCCCTTTAATGACCCCTTTATTTTCTCAAAATGAAATTATATCTTTTTTTAATCCAACCCATATCCACAAGAGCACATTGTGAACACTGTACATGCCATCAAAGTGCCAGGTCCTAAATGATGCTCTAGCCGAGTCTTTGGCTTTTTTAAGCCCTATTCGCACGGGATTAGTATGATCTGTGGACCTCGTGTGTTTTAGAAATTACCCCCCCACATCTGAATTCCGTGTGGTGCATTCGCTACGGGATAAGCGAAGCCTGTAATTTTACTCCCGGATATGATGTCATATGCGAATTTTGGATAGGCTATGGCTTGGAAATGTCTTATTCTTCTGTTTATAAAGACCTATAATTATGTTCCTTAACACATGGTGCTATACATCTATGATCTCCAACTAATCATTCTTTTTGTTTTCGCTCTTCTGATGGTTTCAGCTTTCTCTTTCTGCAAATTGTTTAATTGTATGGTGTATAGCAATATGACCTAGCAGCCAAAATACTATGAAAACACTCCATTCTTTGTGAAAACGCAGAGGAAACAAAAACCTTGAAAAAATTATATACGACCCTGCCAAATCCTGGCTAAATCACTGAGATGCCGATTCGCACGGGATTAATATCCTCACAAGACCTCTGTGTTCGGTAGGTAGGTGGTAGGTCATTTACAGGGGAATTTTTACTTTACAAATTACAGACATGGCCGATTCGCATGGGATTAAGATCACAGACAACCTCCGCAATTATTACAAATGACTAGAGGTCACCAGGTAATACTAATCCCGTGCAAATAGGGCTTTAGTCACAGGCTTTTGATGACACCTTGCATGAAAATCCAAGGGAGTAGGTGCATTGAGGGAGCCATTTTTGGTTTGGTTTTCAGTGAGGTCACATTTCCTGTAATTTTAATAATGGAATTTTAGTACTTTCCACCCAAAGTCTGGCTGTGTGATATTCAATTGACAGTCCAAAAACCCTCATGTGGACTTGACTTGTTTCTAAAATATTTTATCCCTTTCTCCCCTCTCTCTCCCCTCTCTCTCTCTCTCTCTCTCTGTTGAATGGACAGGGCATATGCACGATGACAACTGCATTTCTGCACTTCTTTTTCCTGGCGTCCTTCTGCTGGGTTTTGACAGAAGCTTGGCAGTCCTATATGGCTGTGACAGGAAAAGTTCGGACCAGGCTCATTCGGAAACGCTTCCTCTGCCTGGGATGGGGTGAGTTCTTGGATCTCCATAACACTTACAGTATCTGTACATCTCTCCCTCTTTCTTCACTAATGTGCAATTTTACTGCTCCATCATCATCATCATCATGCAGCTGGTGTTTACTTCTCAAATACAGACAATGTGAGTGGGTAATTTTTAAAGGCGTCATGAATTAAAAAATAAAAATTTCAAAATTGACATGTCCTTGTACTGTAAAAACATCCTGTTTCAGAGCTCAAAACGTCCTTGTTTGTCCAAAAACAGCGTTTATTGAATCCAAGCTCAGAAAACGACTCATTTAGAAGGTTGTCACATTATGACATAATAGTGCAACGAAAGACCGCCTCTGCAGAATCAAACCAACGCCTACTTCTACATCACCGCGTCTTTGGCCTCGTCCAATTGGCACGTTAGTGAGCTGAAAGAGAGATATAGGATCACTGGACTAAAAATAACATTAGCTTCCAAAGGATCCTAATGCTAGGAAAGTAATTATTTTCAACTATGTGAATGTCTCAGTTTTTTTGGTAAATCAGTCGCATTTCTGCGCAGGCTTTGCAAACAGTCTTTTACTGTAAGATATAGACCCGGCAGTAATGCCACAACATGTAAGTAACCGTGTTAATTTTAATGCCTGATCTGTGACCAATGATTTCTGATATGATTAAGGTACAGTCATTATGCGTCAGTAAATCAAGCCAGTGACTAAATAATCAACTTTACATTGTTTCTTTTAGTAGTTTAAAAATAATCCGTTTTTTAAATTGTGATTGTTACATACAGAAAGCGATCAAAGAACGCTCCCTTTATAATCTGCTGGAGCTGTCAATCAAACAGCGAGTTCTCTCCAAAACTCCCGTTATAATCAGCGACACTGCCTATGCTCTTACTTGCATAATCTTTGAACTGTTAGTTATGATGAAAGCATTCGTAAGAGTGCAGAAATCGAGTTGCAATGATGAGATCACTGTATTCATGCACTCAACATGTCTGTGATTGGCTAAAATCCTATTCACTGCAACCTTTCATGTGACATGAGTAGATCTAAATATAATGCTATAATCAACACTTTTCACGATTAGTTAACCTTGAGAGCTGTAATAGTAAAAGCGTAGTAAAAGTTTCCGAGAGAGTTCCACATGTAATACTTATTTCATATGCAAAGATGTCAGCCAATCACAGCAGGGGGCGTTTACACTGAAGTCTCACAGCCCTTCAAACAGAGTGTTTAAATCAGAGGCTAAAATCTGGGTAGGAAATGGCTTTTTATTTCTAAATTATGACAGTTTTTGATATTTTATGTGCACCTCAGGAAACATTACAAAATAAAAAAAATCAGTTCATGACTCCCTTTAAATATCGTCTCGTATGTTCCATACCTCCCCAGGGTTTCTTACACAGGACCACTTTACACACACATCAAATTGATTACAGAAGAGCAAACGCTCATCCCTCCAGTTACCTAGCAACAAACAAGGCTCTGTCTTTCCATCATTGCAGTGTTTTGCTGTGTGTAGAGGAAAAAGACATGACAGAAGAAGATAGACAAAGACAGATATGTGAACCGTTTATTAGTTTGGCTATTTCGATAAACATTGTTGGTGGATTAATTAAATGATCGGTATCCATGAAATGTTTCTTGAATTAAAGCATTTATAAAACAAGACTCACATTTTAGATCTGTAGTGGTACACTCCATTCATATGTGGTTTGTTTTCAGTATCTCAAGCTAAATGGCGGAAGACTTGATAAGTGACGTCTGCTATTAAATTAACGTGTTGCTCTTGCTTTTTCCATCCGTCAATGACTCCATTCGCTTAAAAACTGAGTACGATCAGACAAAAATAAATGAAGGATACTTGCAGCCACCTTCCGGATCATTAAACTCCTCTGTTAATGTCTACCTCCAGCATGACACGGCACAAAAATGTGGGACCACTTTATTGGGTACACATTGCGAATACAGACCAGCCCATCTGGCACAACCATGCCACTTTTAAAGTCACTTAAATCTCATTCTGATGCTCAGTTTGATCTTCAGCAGTTCATTTCGACCATGTCCACCACATGCCTAAATGCATTGAGTTGCTGCCGTTTAGGATGTATAATCTTTACCCTAAACTTTTTTTTTCCCTGAATGAATTCTATACTAAATAGCCATGCAGTAATAACTTTTTTAGTTCTTTCAGTGGTCTGTTAAATTCATCTCATTTGAATTATTTTTATTTTATTTTATTTTTTTGCTTCTTTTGGAACCAAATGGTGTCTCAGTGGAAAAGTACTAATCTGAAACATCTGTTAAAGATCAGAAAACCAACAGCTGGTCTGTTTAATTGCATGACCCCTATTTAGGTCATAGGAACATAAGAGGCACTTCGTTCTCACTATCTGGCAGA
Source organism: Rhinichthys klamathensis goyatoka (assembly GCF_029890125.1). Lineage (NCBI taxonomy): Eukaryota > Metazoa > Chordata > Actinopteri > Cypriniformes > Leuciscidae > Rhinichthys > Rhinichthys klamathensis. Next base: position 204,988 of record NW_026606652.1, on the reverse strand, counting down.
CTATGCTGTGTTTGTTCGGCTGAACTATAAGTCTGCAGGTATCGTTTATATCTGTGATGGAACAACCATATCATTATGGACAGTTTCCAGGTCAAACTCATTAATCCTTCTCAGATATTCCCTCTTTTTTCATCCATCCAGAGTCTAAATGTTACCTTTGAGGGAGGAACAGTGGCGTTGTGTGCACTGCAGTGCTTTTTCCAATTGGTTGAGGATGAAACTGCATGGTGGCTAGGGGTGGAGCTTTGGTTAGGGGAGGAGGGTTCTTCAGACAAGCTGATTGCATCAATAAATTCAGCCACCAGTGCGAGAGGGATGGTGTTAATATTCAGATCACAGGACAGTGGCAGGAGCAGAAAGAGCCCTTTCATAATGGCAGTCCTGCTCGAGACCAGTTAACATGAGAGAGAGGATTAGAAAGATAGCAGATATGATATAATACTTCAGCTCAAGCCCTGTTTGATTGTTCCAGCCTCTCTGTTCAAAAGCAGTTGTGGTAATTGCATTTCACATGCTGGTTTTTAGTGTAAAACTCCAGGGATTCATATTAAACTGTTTAGCTGCTTTAATGTCACAAACGATTTAGAAGTTATGTCGTTCATGACTTGAAAACCTGAAGTGCTTCTGAAGATCTGCAGTGGCGTTTGCTTAGGCAACTGTTGCTCATGTTTAGGGTTAATTAATCAAACACATATGTAACCCTAAACACGTTTTTGCAGAAGACATGCATGTTTAGAGATGTGGAAAGTATTGGTACCATATTGGCTATCAGCTGGTATTAGTGAATGTTTTAACTAAATTGAAAAAAATTATAATATAAATACATTTAATATAAAATTAATAAGGCAATGTCTTTGTAAAAAAATGTGTGTGTGTGTATATATATACACACACATACATACATTTCCCAAAAAATACAAGTTTTTTTTATATTATTATATTTTATTATTAATATTATTTTTATTTTAAAATTTAAAATTAAATGTCATTTTCAATATGATAAAAAAATCCATACGTCATATGGGAAACTGTAGCATCTATACACTTTAGCATCATAGCAGCTGGTTTTGCACGGACGAGCACCACTCGCATTAGTTTCTTCTTATACTTGACCTCTGACTGAAGCTACCGTACATGTGCTGTGAATGTCTCCTGCTCAGAAGGATTACCCAGTATGTGGCCTTTCATCACTCCTGTGTCTCTTTTGAAGGATTACCTGCCTTGGTGGTCGCTATCTCAATGGGATTCACAAAAGCAAAAGGATATGGGACACCTCAATAGTAAGACGGCTCGCTTTTTTATACTTTTTGTTCCTCATGTTCACCCAGAAATGTAAAAGACCCCACACATAGCACATGGAAAATCTTACCAATTAAAACAGTAGCATGAAGTAGTGAGTCAGAGCCAAGAGACTGCAACAGTCCCACCTAGTTCTCCAGAGGATACCTGGATATAAACAGTGTTTTAAGATCTCTTTAGAGTTCTTGTTCCACACTAAAAGTCTCTCATGTAGAACCCTGGCATATGGCTCCAGATCCCCAGACACTCAAGGACGATACGACTGTGTACTGCCATGCCCCATTAAGTTGATGCCGGATGTTACATTTTATGCAAGATTTGCTGATATTTTTTTTGTGTGTGTGTGTGTGTTTGCAGCTGTTGGCTATCTCTGGAAGGTGGTCTTCTCTATGCATTTGTGGGACCTGCCGCTGCAGTGGTGCTGGTAATTTTACACTTTGTTTATTTACAGTCATTTACCAGTCTTAACTACACACACCAGTGGCTTTTGTAATGTTTTATGTCATTTACTGGACTAGTCTAGCGTGCCAATGTTGAAATGGAAAATTGCCTCGCTCCATTGTAGAACGGTATGAAGATTGTGTGACCCCTGTCATTTATAAGCATCATTAAGCAGTTTGTTAGACTGAATTCTAGACTGAATTAAGATTTAATGTGGCACCGATTCACACAACAATGCTTCTGCACAACACTAAACAGTATATTTATATTTGTATTGTTGTACTTTTAAAGTACAGCTTGAAGCTAAGTTGTAAAATACTCAAATACATTGAAAAGCACTATGAATGTATTCTTTGTTTATTCAAGGAAATCTTTTACATTTTGTCAGTGCTATAAACAGTGTATGGTTAATTTACTGCACTTTTACAGTTTGATAAGATCAGGCCCTGACAGTGTTACTGTTTGTGTTGGTGTGTACAGGTGAACATGGTGATTGGCATTCTGGTGTTTAATAAACTGGTTTCGAGAGATGGGATCCTGGATAAGAAACTAAAACATAGAGCAGGGTAAGTGCCAATTTAGCAATATTGCACAAACACATACATAACCAAAAATTTCAAACTCATAAGCTCTGTTCCAAAACCTATTTCCTGGGTTCCTGACACTTTTCAATTAGGAATATGTTGAACAGCTCGCAGCAACTCTGCATACTTGTTGCTGCTTCCTGATGTCTCGTCAGTTAACTAGGTGTGGAAATGAGCTAATGAAAAGAAGCACATCTACACTTTCTTACCAACATGCTAACATCAAACTGTTTCAGAATAGACTGTCAACATAGGCAACTACCTTTTAAGGCAGCTTAGCTCGACACAGAGACCTCATCAGGTTTTGAAACAGAGCTGTAGTGTCATCACACCATTAGTTAGCCAATAGAGATATTTCCAGCTCAGTACGGCTGCTCAAACAAATTGATTCAAATTCTGGTGCTACTAAATGTGCAGAAATTGCACTCTTCACCTTTGATGATGTCCACAAAGGGCCAAAAGAAACATCCACACTTCTGTTCTGGTATAATCAAATCACTGTGTAAATATGTTCCCTTTGTGTTGTCTGGTTATTTGGCTGTCCTGCAGGCAGATGAGCGAGCCCCATACAGGACTAACTTTAAAATGTGCCAAATGTGGCGTTGTCTCAACTACTGCTTTATCAGCAACAACGGCCAGCAATGCCATGTAAGTACTCACCAATGCCTCAGCAAATCGATTATGCTGAATAAGCTTGTGTGTGTGTGTGTCCTTCCACTTGCCTTGGGGAAGGAGATTGTGCAGGTGTTAAATGAACAACTGGCTCTTGTTCTCTGTAATATGTTGACACACTATATGTTCTATAGAGCGCAACAGTAGACTTCTGTAAAAGTTTTTTTTTTCCATTGAAAGATTGATATTTTACAATAGCAAATAACCCTGCATTCAACATTTATAATAATTCAAGACCACAATGCTGTGTTTTTTGTTGTTCATTCCACCATGTCTCTTTGTGTGTCAGGGCCTCCCTGTGGAGTTCCTGTGTTGTGCTCCCTCTGTTAGCGCTCACCTGGATGTCTGCGGTGCTGGCCATGACGGACAAGCGCTCCATTTTATTCCAGATCCTCTTCGCAGTCTTTGACTCTCTGCAAGGCTTTGTCATAGTCATGGTCCACTGTATCCTCAGAAGAGAGGTAGGGCTGGAACCATTCAAATCCCTTACTATTCTTCAGCATTTCAACAGACTACGTATATCGATCATTTCTACAAAGGTCCAGTTATTTTTACTCTTTGCCCAGTTTTCATTAAAGGAATAGCTCACCCAAATTATGAATATTCTGTCCAAAACCTGTATGATTTCCTTTCTTCTGTGGAACACAAAAGATATTTGGTTTTACAGTGCAATTAAAGTCGTTCTGCAGAAGAAAGTAAGTCAGTTGTACATTTTGGTCTGAACCGTGTAGTCATTAATGTGAGTACCTCCATGAGTACTAGTAGGTGTGATTTGTTTATTTTATTTCACAAAACCACTTTTAGACCAGCCAAACTCACCCTTAAAATCTGCCAGTGTCCTGACTGATCCCCAGATGAATCCCTGAATCTCTGATGATCCCTCTGCCTCTTTTATTTTATCAGTCATTTAGAAATCACGTCTGCTAGGCACCTTCTGGACTTTTCAAGTCCATTTAAATCATGATAATCAAATTCTCCCTCGATTAACATCTTGTTTTCTCAGAACTCATTACTAAGTAATCAGTTATGGTAATTTAATTACTTTTCCCTTGAAAAAAGGTAAGGTATTAATCTTAATATTTCTGTTATTTAATTACAGTTACTTCAGATGTAATTGCATTAAATGCTGTGTTGACTTTAGAACAATTCTATATAAAACAGTGGATTTAACACGACAATTTTAAAGTTTAATGTCAAAATGTATGTTTTTAATGTAACCTTAACCTTTAATAGAACCCTTTAAATACTTTGGTCAGTTCAAGAATAATTTATGCAATGTTATATTATTTATTTGAAAGAATTAAAAGAGCAGTTTCATGTATATCCTTGTATTGTTCAACTGGTTGAGGTTGATATGGAATTTAGAAAGTAATACGTAATGTAACACTTTTCAGAGAAAGTAATTAGTACAGTAATCTAGTTACACTGTTAAAGTAGCTTGTAATTAATGACCTTTTTAGAGTAACTTACCCAACGCTGACAACAAAGTGACAGTACAGACATTTATAATGCTACGAAATATTTCTATTTGAAATAAATGTGGTGTCAATAAATGCAAATCTTAAACAGCACATTTATAATGATATGAAATGGTTCTTAAGCATCAAATCTGCATGTTAAAATCAATAAATCTCATTTTAAAATGTATAACAACATAAAAAAAAACAGTTATTTGAAATTGTAATAATATTTCACAAATATTACTGTATTTCTGATCAAATAAATGCTGCCTTTGTGAGCATTAGAGACTTCTTTCAAAAACATTTTAAAAATCTTTCCGACCAAATCCTGAAGCAATGTGCCTTTCCGAAATGTTTTGTACATTATGATAACATATGTTCTTGTTGAGGTTCAACAATCTGAATAAAATGACGGTTCACAGGTCCAAGATGCCTTCAGATGTCGTTTAAGAAACTGTCAAGACCCCATGAATGCTGATGCGACTGGTACCTTCCCCAACGGGCATGCACAGATCATGGTAAGAAACAAGACTCATTCTTTACACTGCACAGCCTCAAACACAGCTGGAATATGCTCTTCTCATAAAACATTTGCATCTGACATGATGCTATTAGATGTATGTGCTGTGACCTCTCATAGTCCTCTTGATGTAATAAGACTCTTTGTTATACAGTGTTATTGCTGCTTACACAGTTATGACAGGATATCGAGAGTTGCCTTTGCTTTAATTAAGAACAGCAAATCTTTTATCCATGTCTTTTGGCTTTCCTCTGGCCTTTCACTTTCTCCAATGGGACCCATTTGTCATATTTCACACCGGTCCTTCTCATCCTTCACTTGCTTGAGGGAGTAATTGCTGTTAAAATGGTTCCGGAGATGTGTGACCCGCGCCGAACCACTGGCACATAATGATCACAGTTCTCATTTATGTTTTGATTTAAAGTTTCTTTACTAGAAGCATTCCACTATAATGAGGCCTCCAATGTGCAGACTGTCTTTGATTCGGCACTGGCGATGGCTCCTCTATTGTGACACCTGAATAATCCGACTCTATTTATAAATGGTTTCGACAGACGACGGTTTTCTCTGTGAGGCTGTGGGACGTGGTCTGACTGCAGACACAAGGCATAAAAAAAAATTTTGTTTGGTTCCGGTTTCCGACCGACCCTGTCAATTTATGTGCGACCCAAATGTATTTTATGAGCTTGGGGAAGAAATAATAAAAATTTAATAAATACACAAATAAAAAACTTTGAGGCGAACTATAATTTACGTTTTTGTACAGCACCGTATTTTTATAGCACGCGATGCAAGATGCCTGTTGTCCTCCAGCAAAACAAACGAGGCAGCTACATCTTCTGCTGTCTACCACTTCTTTCGCCATGTATTTGTTCGTTTCTTTTATTATTTTATGCAATCCAAAACACTCTAACCTGCCGCGCTTCGTATCTCCAGAGCCCGTCTAACTTGTCCGGGACAAAAGGATTTTTGAAGGACAAGTTAGAGAATTTTACTTGCCCGAACGGACAAGTAGCCTGATTAGAACATCAATAACAAACAAAAAAATAACTAGGGAATCACTAAACCGAGAGAATGATTCTGATTTTATTACTTTTATTGTAAGTTGCGTTCGATTGTGGATAATAAATGTATAGTAGCCTGCTGACGGTGAGGTTGCGCTGTTGACGCTCGCGCAGCCTCTCGAGGAGAAATCTACACACATGAGCGCAGCACACACACACACACACACAGTTAACAACATACTGCCTATAAAAAATCTAAATGTGGAGTTTCTATATTTTAACATATGTGTTAAGCAGCCTCAATTATTTTTCCTGAATACTATATCACGATTGAAAATGTGACATTGATTTCCTACAACAGTTCAATAAACAGTTAAAATTAAGTCACTTACATTTTAGATGCAATATTGGCTGTTTTTGTTCTGTTTCTGCAGCGAAAATAGTTCCAAACAAAAATCACAGCAGAACCACGGCGCATCTCACAGGAACACTCAACCTGTTTTCATTACTGAATGATTCAGCATTTTGACCGAATCGGTTGAGTCAAAGATTCAATGACCCATTCATTAACATCTGTCTCGTTCTTGAATGAATCAACCGTTTAAACGAATCGTTTGAATTAATGAATCAATGACTCACTCATTAATACGGCCGCCTGCCGCCACCTATTGGCAGTTTAGTGTTATGTTTATAAGTAGCCTAGTATACTTCTTTCCAATGTTTCTTATTTGTACATTTAAATCAATTTCATAACATTATTTTATGCAATTGTAAATTTTCAGTGTAAATTATTTAATTTGATCAGCCCTACCTAGGGTAACAGTATGCTTCATCTTTCATTTTAAATTCCTAAATTTGATCAATAAATTCAATTATTTAGAATAAGACGACACTATAGGGCATTTAATAAGATTGGGGGAGCTTTGGGGGCCCTTCAAAGGTGCAGATATTACAATATGCCAATTTAAATATCAAAGCTGATTGAACACAGATGAGAATATTGCTTCAGAATAAATAAATAAAATTAAAAAAAATCCGGACAAGCAACTTTTTTGATGTGAATGACAGATTTACTTGTTCGGAGGGCAAGCACATGAAAAGGCTTAAGGTCGAGCCCTGAATAATTTCCTACCTATCCCTTGCTGCCACTAAAAAAAAAAAAAAAAAAAAAAAAAAAAAAAAAAAAAATCCCTACCGACCCATGACCTCAACTGACAACAAACCGGAACCAAACTTTTTTTTTTTTTATGCCCAAGCCAGTAAAATCATACCATTTTAGAATAATCCCATGATAGCATGTGTATGTTGGACTTTTTACATAGTTGATTAAACAGGAAAATGCTTTTATGTCTGCAACTGTCCAAGTTAAAATAAAGCTTCAGTTTTTATGTTTTAGTACTGTCTAAATCGAACTCCTCTTGCATGTCTAATTTTACAATGGCTTTTTCTGCTTCTCTTTTTTTCCACAGACGGATTTTGAGAAAGACGTGGACATCGCATGTCGATCAGGTAAGAAACAGATGCTGCACTATTAATGCGTTTCCTAATTACTTCTACTCTCCTGGGCTATAAAAAAAAGGCCCAAGAGAATAAGCATGCAGGTTGGGTTGCACATCAGAATCACAGAGAAGTCCCAGTGGAACCGGGATAATCATCCAATGTGATCGTTTTCATAGATAAAGTGTAGAGTTTTTTGATAGATACTGATACATCATTGTTTTTTTTTATTCCCTCTTTTTAGTTTCACAGAATATTAAATTCATACTACTTTTATTGCATTAACCCTTAAACACATATCTTGGGTCTTTAGTGACCCGGGGGGGACGTCATTTTTAGACATCAACATTCTCAGTATTCCTCAATCAATTCATTATAAATAATATTTTCCTATACATTTTTTGTAAAAAAAATCTAATAAAAATCATATAGAGTCGCTAACGACCCGAGGTGTGTAACAGTGTAAGTATATTTTTTTTCTACACAACAATGATTGAATCTTTGATGACTGAATAAGTGCAACTCACCTTTATTCCACACGATGGCAATGTCTGATACACAATAATGAAGTGACGTTTCACTCATAGTTACCGCAGGCAGAAAACAAAAGAATAGGAAATATCATCAGCAAAACTTGAAATGGCTCAGTGATTTACTGCAGACACAAAAACTGAACACAATCAAATATTAGTGTCACTGTCACTTATGGTGAATCTGGTGGAGAAGCTGTCACCGATCAAAATTTTGATTTTGAAGATGTTGAAAATGATAGTTTTGAGAATATGTTTGAGATGGCGAATATGAGCCAGATGCTGAATGTACTGGGAAATGAGCTCTGATGAGGACAGTGATGATGGTATAAAACATCTGCTCAAACTGAACCCTTCCAAGCTCCAAAAGGTAACAAAATATGCTTTATTTTATCCTCCTGTAATTGTTACTCTAATATCAGGAGTTTTATATCATCACAACTGGTAGAGATCCATCCATGTTAGATATAGATCCGGGTCGCTAAAGACCCGAATATGTAATAATGATTGCCGAAACATTTATGCATTTAAGGGTTAATAATATATAAACCTAATTCAAATGTATTTAATGGTGTTTAAATTAAGCTCACAAATGTGCTGGCAATTTCAGTCTTTAAAGTTTCGTAAAACACTTGTATGTCTCTAAAGTACTTCACTAAAAAAAAATTTAAAAGATGTCCATATGTTGATGTCGTACACATAAAAATCTGAATGAATCAGTTATTTTATTGTTATTCTCTTTTATCTTTAGTTCCTCTTTATCTAGCTGCCATATGGAATAAACATGAATCCATGAGTGTACTGTTTAATTGTCTCCCCTAAGTAAACTATTGGTGAAGAACAATGAAGCTTTTTAGTCCCTTGAAATTCGTTCAAAACAAGATTTTTGTTTCAAGGTCCAGACAGAATTGTTTTATTGTAATACTGAAAAATGTTGTTTGAAAAAAAAAAAAATGCTATTCTTCTGACATCCAGCCTGCAAAGTTTAAAACAGCGTGACGTCTTCATTAGAGCCATTTTTCAGTTTTTATATAGCAACGTTATGCCCCTAGACAACATTGTGGCTCTCATCACATTTCAGCATTTGTCCGTCTGCACCGAGAAAATGTTGCATGATACAACACAAGCACAGTCAATTAGACAGTTATGTTTGGATTAAGACCAATTAGATTCCACTATGGGCGGAGCTACACAGTGTGACGCCACAGAAATAGAAACCAAGCAACTGATAAAAGTTCCTCTCACTTATCACAGCCAGAGCTCATTTTGACATCGACATGAGCCACTAAATCACTTGAACTGCATGTCATGACAGTTGTTTGAATGTTTTTTTTTTGTGTGTGTGTGTGTGTGAATCTTCACTTGTGGCAAATGCCATTTAAAAACAATAATAATAATAAAACACTGTTGAGTAACAAGGGCACAGTAAATCAGATAATTAGCCTACGCTGTAGCCCTGAAATGCAGCAAGTAACACAATTTGCTAAGCCTTTTGTTTTCTCTTTGAAATTAAGTGTAATATAACAGCGCTCTGGCTCTAGTGTTCTTTATTAAAACTGGATTAGGATCAGCTCAGAGGTGATATTGTGTGACATGGTGTTTCCTTCATTAGGACAGCATAATAAAACTTTAATCCAAGGTCTTACTTTGACTACCAAAAACAAGAAGGGCGAGTCTCATAAAAACGAGTAAATAAATAAAATAGAATTAGTTAAACAATTATTTTAGGACTATTACTATTTTTTATGTTAACGTACTTCCTAAAATACCTATTAGTGATAAATATTCTCATGATCATAATGCATTTTTTTTTTTTTAACTATGTTGCAAAAAAATTAAGACAGTACTGCGTTTAAAAAAAAAATTTTTTTACTCTTCTTTATTGCCATGCAAATAATGCTAAATGTAATGGTCATAAAGTAAGACTAAGTTTTTTTTTTCTTATATATTTCTTTTTCTTTTTGCATTTGGGGTATTATATGACCAGGACATGTTGACTGATTTCATGAGATTCACCCTGAGAGTCCTTGTCCTGAGCCTGAAGCCCTTCTATCAGTATTCTGCTACGCTCCTCAGACGCCATGTTGTGTGATGCATTAGTGTGGACTCCCATTAGAGCTGGAGGATTTTTAAGCAGGCGTTGTTGTCCTCTGGTCTCCTTGTTGTTCTGTTATGAACAGTGGCAGTAATTCCCTTATGGATTTGTGGAGATAGAGCTGTGCTGCAGAGGACAGGCTGTTCTCAGAGTGCTGATGCTTCTTCTGACATTGCATCTGGAGATGTGTGTGGCTCTTTCAGGTGAACAGAATCAATCCCGTCTAAAAATGGACACATTTCTTTAACAGCAGGAGTTGTAAAGGAGGTGAATGGATAGTCCTTGCTGAAAAGATAAGCTTAGATGGTTAGTGCTGATGGACTGGCACAACTAGGGGTGGGCGATATGGAAAAAATACATGACTTTTTCTAGAAAAATCATGATTACAGATTTTATCACGATTCTTTTTCATGTTGGTTTTACTATTTTGCAAGTGACTGAGCATTACGGCCAAACCAATGTATCAATTTTAAAAACAAAGCCTTAAAGGTAACACAATATAAAATGGCACACATACACAACATAGTATACAAATGAAATAAACAGTGCTTTATATTTTCAGCTTCAGTAGCTGTATTTAACAGTAGCATTCAAGAAATTAAATGAACAAATATAAAAATAAAATACTACTTAGACTTCACTGTATAAATTATACATTGATTATTATTAATGCTACTATTAAAGTTCTCAGTCATGAGCAGTGAGTGATTTATTAACATTAAAGGGATATTTCCCCCCAAAATTAAAATTGTCATCATTTACTCTCTCAAGTTGTTTTACACCCGAATAAATTTCTTTCTTCTGTTGAAAATAAGTTATTTTGAAGAATGTGGCTAACCAAACAGTTGCTGGTCCCCAGTGACTTCCATAGTTTATTTTTACCTACTATGTAAGTCAATGGGGACCAGCAACTGTTTGGATAGCCGCATTATATCTTTTTTTTGTGTTCAGCGCAAGAGAGAAATTAATACAGGTTTGGAACAACATTAGAGTGAGTAAATAATGACAGAATTTTCATTTTTGGGTGAACTATCCCTTGAAGGACAACCGGCTACTGTCCCTTTAAGACCGGCACGCATCTAATAAACACGCATATGACATGCACCCGACTTTCTCTCAAATGTTTGCTTTCACTTTAGACATAACCTACTGTGTTTATGTAAACATTGTGTGTTTTTGACAGTATTAGCGCAATAAGACTCGAAAGATAATTGTCCAGTAAGTCCAGTTTAGTGCCTGTGCTCTTTGGGTGTATGCGCTCAGAAAAGCTATGTTTAACTAGCAAGGCTTTAAAGCACATACAAATAGTGTACTTTTATGAATTGCCGTATCCCGTCAAACTTTTTGGCCCACAGCATGACATATACTTCAAGCAGAATGAACAGTTATTCTGGTTACACTTTATTTCGATGGTCCACTTTAGACATTCTACTAAGTAATTTTGCAATAACGTGTCAACTACCAGTCATTAGAGTATTATTAGACTGTCTGCTTAATTTCTGCTAACACTTTATTTTGATGCTCCCCAACAGACATTCTACTGACTATAAATAATTTTGCAAGTACGTCAACTTGTTCTACTAACCCTAACCTAACAGTCTACTCAAACTTCTAATGAAAGTTTGTTGTCAACTGAAACTCATTAATTTGCAACTACATGTCATGTAGTTGTAAAGTTACTTTAATGTCTAAAGTGGACAATCGAAATAGTGGGCAAGACAAGTAGTTTGTTTAGGCATGGTTTGTAGGGAATTACAAACCTGCGCACATATATTCAAACGCACATTACTATAGAATCAATTCTTAACGCGCATGTGAACGCCATCAGCGTTTATCACAGGTTCGCGTTTAAAGTCTGTTTAGAGAGAACGGTGTCGTCTTAGCGGCCCCTGATTTAATAACAAATGATCATTTCGACGGAAGTGAATCAATCAAAACTAACTTTAGCTGGAAAATAACATTTATTCAAGAACCGCTAAAAAACCAAACCAATCTCTGTTACCTTAAATTATATGTTTATCTCTGTAAAGCTGCTTTGAAACAATCTACATTGTTAAAAGCGCTATATAAATGAGGATGACTTGACTTGAATAGTCTCTCTTTTTTCTTTTCTTTTTTTCACAGCTACAATATTGTAGCCTCATAAGTTCAAGTCACGTGTCAACAAACTCTCACTAGGGCTGTGATGTCCCCTATCTATTATGAAATGTTCTGATTGGTGAAGTTGCTTGGTTAAAGGGATACTCCACTTTTTTTGGAAATAGGCTCATTTTACAACTCCCCCAGAGTTAAACTGTTGAGTTTTACCGTTTTTGAATCCATTCAGCCGATCTCCGGTTCTGGCGGTACCACTTTTAGCATAGCTTAGCATACATCATTGAAGTGGACAAGACCATTAGCATTTCTAAAAAAAAAAATGACCAAAGAGTTTCGATATTTTTCCTATTTAAAACTTGACTCTTCTGTAGTTACATCGTGCACTAAGACCGACGGAAAATGTAAAGTTGCGATTTTCTAGGCTGGTATGGCTAGGAACTATACTCTCATTCCTGCGTAATAATCAAGAAACTTCACTGCCGTACCATGAGTGCAGAAGGCGTAATGATATGACGCAGCGCCTGAAAATAGTTCCGTTGTGTTGACGAAAGGTAGCCTATTTTCAGAAGCTGCGTCATATCATTACGCCTGCTGCTCTCATGGTACGGCAGTAAAGTTTCTTGATTATTACGCAGGAATGAGAGTATAGTTCCTAGCCATATCAGCCTAGAAAATCACAACTTTACATTTTCCGTCGGTCTTAGTGCACGATGTACAGAAGAGTCAAGTTTTAAATAGGAAAAATATCGAAACTCTTTGGTCCTTTTTTTTTTTTGAAATGCTAATGGTCTTGTCCACTTCAATGATGTATGCTAAGCTATGCTAAAAGTGGTACCGCCAGAACCGGAGATCGGCTGAATGGATTCAAAAACGGTAAAACTCAACAGTTTAACTGTGGGGGAGTTGTAAAATGAGCCTATTTCCAAAAAAAGTGGAGTATCCCTTTAACTGTGCTTATCAACTTTTAAATCAGTTCTTTATCAACATTTAAAGCATAGCGTATGTTTTTTTGCATCACACATTTTTACTAATGATATTCCTTCTACCCGCAGCCCTCCACAAAGACATGGGGTCCTGTCGAGCGGCCACCATCACCGGCACCCTCTCCCGCATCTCCCTCAATGATGAGGAGGATGAGAAAGGTCCCGAGGGGCTCAATTACTCCACATTGCCTGGCAACATCATGTCTAAAGTCCTCATCCAGCAGCCCTCTGGACTTCACATGTCCATGGGCATGGGCGATCTGGGAGAGCAGTGTATGGACAGCACAGCAGACATGAGACGGGCCGTATACCTGTGTACGGACGACGCCACCAGGCAGAGCGAGCAGGAACTGAGTATCCACGACCTGACTGGCCATCCCCAGCCGGGACAGATGGAGACGGACTACATCGTCATGCCTCGCAGTTCGGCGGTCGGGTCCAGCAGCGTTCCCACCCTGCTGAAGGAGGACAGCAAGATGAGCATGACTATGGACTCTCTGTCGCATGACAGGCTGATGCATTACAAGATGGGCGCAGAGTTCAACCTCGGCCACTCGGGGATGGAGCACATGGGAATGGAACAGCAGTATCCCGTCCAGGCCGAACACATGCAGAATCTTCCCTTCGAGCCACGCACGGCTGTGAAGAACTTCCTGGCAGAAATGGAGGAGAGCGGAGGGCTGTCACGGAGCGAAACCGGTTCAACTATATCAATGAGCTCTTTAGAGGTGCGACTTCGAATCCAGCCAGTTAGGCAGACACGTACTTGACACAAGTACATTAATGCAGAGGCTTCTAGCTGTACAAGTGTACCGAACAGTGCAATTCATAATGCAGTGCTAATGCAGCAAATTTTTACTGTTGCCACAAGTGTGTTATAGCAGCCAGGGTTTAGCATGTCCTAAACAGTCAGTTTGAAGAGTCAAGTCATGATTATTGCGCTTTTCACGATCCATGTTTTTAAGCAACTTCACAGAAAACCAGTCTTAAGGCCATTGCACACTGAGTCCGAAATTCGCATCCGAAATTTTCGCACGTTAAAAAGTAAATTCGACCTCACGTTATGTCAATCACGCTTGCACACTGCCTTCGAAACTTTCGTCCGTCATAAAAAAAATCGAATCGGGTTCGATTTTCTGCGTTTTACGCATCCGTAGCAATCAGTTTGAATGGTGTTTGAATGATGTTTTGACAATTCAGAGCCACCGAATCTCGAATACGAAAAAACGCTTGCGAAAATTTCGGACTCAGTGTGCAATGGCCTTTAATCTCCCAAATTAAGGCAATGGCAAATGGCAAGAGTAAGTTAAATTTGTGAAGTAGCGACATCTTTTCTTCCATATTTTGATTGGTTCTGTCCAGTGGTTGTTGATTGAATGGAGGCAGATCGATTGTGAGGAAGGGGTCGGTTTATGCAGACTCAATGATTGGAGAAGTCCAGCATTCATCATGTTCTTCTGACATTTTGATTAAAAATTCAAATGATTAAAAAAGAGCAAATTTTAATCTCATGCAATTTGAAAGGGAGAGTTCACCCCAAATTGTGATTATTTACTCCAGACCTATAAGACTTACTTTCTTATACAGAAGAAGATATATCGATAACACTACAATAAGGTTCATTGGTTAATGCATTAACTAACATGAACTAACCATGAGCAATACATTTATTACTGTATTTGTTAATGTTAGTTAATACAAAATAAAGCTGTTCATTGTTTGTTCATGTTCACAGTGCATTAACTAATAATAACAAGATTTTAATAAATTATTAGTAAATGGTGAAATTAACATTAACAAAGATTAATAAATGTATAAGTGCAGTTCATTATTAACTAATGTAGTTAACTAATGAACCGATATGTGTTTTTCTTTGTCCATACGATGAAAGTCAAAGCGGTTCACTGTTGTTCAGATCCCAACTTTCTTCACAATATCTTCTTTTGTGTTATGTACAATGCAGGGATGGAAATTAACTTTTTTGTCCACCGGCCACTGTGGCTGGTGGATTTCAAAATCTACCAGCCACTCAATGTTTTTACCAGCCACTTTCTTGTTTTTAACCGACAATGTGTAACTGCATGTGAAAATTAATACTACAAGAATACTTAAGCAGTTTATTTAATCTCAAGTCTCAATGAAATACTGACATTTTCTCTTTCTCTCACCCTCGGCCTCATCCACCTAATCTGTCATTTATTTTTGTTTTGATGATAAATTGAGCCAGCCTCCAAAAGTAATTAACCTGTCCTGTGATTTTTTTCTCTCTCACACAATACTCTCCAGACACGGATTTAAGAGCTATAGTATGTTGGTTGCCTTTACATTAAAATAATATTTAATATAATCTAGATATGAAATGGAATAAATAGCATTCAATACAAAATGAATATGTCTCATATATTGAAATCAAGTTTTATGTGATAAAATATTTGCTTTGTTGTGCATTAGAACCACATCAGGCATTTAGTACAAAATAATTTATTGAAGCATCCAGATACTTCACCACGTGACAGCAGCTAGGCTCCTGATTGGTTAACGCGGCGCGAATTGACGCCAAAGTTCCGATTTTTCAACTCGGGCGGCAGACGCGAATTCGCGTCAAACGCGCGAATGCACAAAAGCACTCAATAAAATCATGCGCGCGGAACGCGTCAGACGCTTGAACTTGCCGCGCAAATGAGGCGTATTCGCATCTACCACGGCGTGCTCTACACCTCATTCGCGCTGTAGGAATTTTTTACGCGTGTAACGCGTCTTTGCATTGACTTAACAATGAAATCACTCGCGCCAGACGCTCTATTCTCGTCTGGTGTGAACGCACCATGATGTTTTCTCTGCAGACCTCTACGCCTGCGATGTAAACGGATGTAACGCCACATTTTTGTTTGAAGGTGTGCCTCCTCTAAAAGTGTCCGCCGTCCGGGTGAAACAGTATGCTATTTTTATTTACCCGCCACGGTGGCCGGTAGGTGAAGCGAGTTTACCCGCCACAACACAAAATCACCCGCATTTGGCTGGTGGCGGGTGCTAATTTCCATCCCTGGTACAATGGGTCAAGCATTTTCATACTTGTGTAGTTTGTCTGGCCTTAAAGGCCACTGGAGAGGCACTGTAAGACATTTCAACCTCTCATCATTACTAAAACACTGAAAAGCTGGTATCGACCGGCTGCCTTGAAGGGAAAACACATTTGAGCCAGATCAACAGCTGAAACCATTTCCAGCCAAAAGCTTCAAGGCATACAAGTCTAGCTCTGATGTGCAAGAAACATACTCGTGCTCATGTGTGTCTGAGAGATGGGACCAAGTTTCAGATTTCCTCAGAATTATCATAACAACATTATTTTTTTTGTCTTTCTGTCTTGGTTTTACAGAGAAGAAAGTCGAGGTACCAGGATCTAGACTTCGAGGTGAGTGAAACCTCTGCTTGGTGAAGTGCATGCGTCAGGCCTTTGTTGCACCAAGCGAAGGGCCATTTGTTGCGTGTGTTTCACCCCTTTAATTTACAACTACTTTGTGTAGCACTTAAGCTTATTGGAGTAGCATGTCCTGACACAACTGCGATTTATGAAGCGTTGTGTGGTTTAGCGTAAAAGCAATGCTGTCAGCCACCACATATTCCCATTTTATCCTTTTACATCCCTTGACTTCAAGCTGAAAATCAAAAAATAGCCTGTATATTTTCACATTTTTAAGGTCACTTGCAGTATCCCCTAGAGCGTTTCAGCCCTTTACCGAAAACGGAAATTGAATGTCAAGTGCTACCACTGACCCTTCATATATGCCAGTGCCGTTTGTCATAACCTTGTCATAGCATTCAGCCAAATTTGCAGGGTGAGCACGGCGTTTTTTATACGGTGATAAAATTTCTGAAAGTAGCCAGGTTTTTTCCTGTTGCAAAGTTCTGGTTCTCAGCTTGACTGAACTCCAAATCCCACTCCCTACCCCTTCCCCTCCCCCCCTCCTACCCTTGCCATTGCAGAAAGTCATGCACACCAGGAAAAGGCATATGGAGCTGTTCCAGGAACTCAATCAGAAATTTCAAACCCTGGACCGATTTCGAGACATACCAAATATGGGCGGCATGGTGAGTAACAGGAAACGGGGTTCAGTGTGTCTCATTACCAAGTACTGGGGGGTGCCACGTTGTCTATGTTTAGCTGTGTCTTCTCGTGGCGCCCCAGTCTTGTGCACAGGAACTCAGTGACTGAAGGAATTAATGGTTATCCACCCAATGTATTCATGTGGAAAAATAGCACGCCGCACGGGTTGGTGGAAGAGGAGGTATTAAAGGATGAGAGAGAGGAAGAGCGACTGGGCCGTCATTGTGATCCATGCTCATGCACTCATTCAAACATAAAAAAAAAAAAAGCTGCTAACATGCTTATTATTTATTTTTCTATTTGCTAATCATTGCTTGGCGAATGCACAGGACAAAAACCCCTTGATTTGCTTCAGATATTGGAGAGGTTCTCTGTGCTTTCCGCAGTATGCTGCACAAATTATCTGTAATTTATCTGGCCGGTGGGATTATTAGTTTCGAGCAGGCCAATTGCAACACAACTGCATTCCACCATGTAGAAGACGAGCGTTCAGTGTCATTTTGTGTTACGATCTCCAGCTTACTGGCACTGAATGGTTCACTTTGATTATAAATGGAGATTTTTAGACATGTTTTTTTATTTTAATTAGCTCTGCTATTAGCATGCATTTTCTGTGTGATCAGATCACAATCCAAATGCTCTTGGCCCCGATAAAAGCCAGACACATTGTGATGGACCACATTCTGAAATTATTCAATGCAGGTGTAAATGTTAAAGGGATAGTTCACCCAAAAATGAAAATTACCCCATGATTTACTCACCCTCGAGCCATCCTAGGTGTTTTATGACTTTCTTCTTTCAGACGAATAGAATCAGAGTTATATTAAAAAAATTGGCATTATAATGGCAGTGAATGGAGGATGAATTTTTGAAGCCCATAAACGTGCATCCATCCATCATAAACGTACTCCACACGACTCGGGGAGGTTAATAAAGGCCTTATAAAGAGCTTCCGGCCTAAGCAAGCCAAAAGAGTAACCCCTGCAAGATGTAGGAGTAGCGTGAGCTTTGACGCCTCTCGCGGTTCAAACAAACAGGGCTGGGCAACAAACTCATGCTCCTCCGACATTTCTCTTTCAAAATTCTTGTTTTAGACTTCTAATTCGGGACTGGTGTTTTGTTTTGCACTGCTCTATCCTCTCCGCTTCCACGTTCGTCAATGCGTCATGCATCAGGTCAAGTGTTACTCTTTCGCCACAAGTCGATGTGTACATCTGCCGGAAGCTACCGTAAAACTTCAAATAATAGCCGAGTCCCAAATAGACGCCTGTCTCTTTTACACGCCTGGTGTGGCTGCAGGTTTGGGTAAATAAAGGCCGGTCTCAAATAGAGGCCAGGTCTGTTTTTTAGTTTCGGGTTGAATGTAATCTTCTAAAACCCGTCAGATCGTCCGCTTTTTGGCGGCCGCCAAAGCAAATTTTTGTTCCGCCAAAGCTTTTTTTGATCGGCGAGTGATGTAGAATAGAACGACTGCTGCGCTTGACAGGGCGCGTTACGAGCAGAGAGAGAGAGAGAGACCCGGCCGCGCGCGCGCACTCTCACGTCTTCAAACAACACGAGCGCTGTCTTGCCCTCTCTCCCTCGCGCATATTAATCAAAATCAATTGACACGATAGTAAAAGGTCGGAAGACCGCATGTTTCACGTGGAGCATTTGGAGATTTTTAGAGACTCTAGGCCTACACTCAATGAACAACATCTCAACACTAAATTATAAAGGCCTGTCTCATATAGACGCCTGTCTCAAATACAAGCCGGTGCAGTTCGACGATTTGGGAAAATAAAAGCCCGGGCTATTATTTGAAGTTTTACGGTAGTTATTTTAGTTTAATGTTTTAAATATGGATATTTTTCTTACACAAATACACTTTATGAACCCCCCGGAGCCATGTGGAGTACGTTTATGATGGATGGATGCACTTTTTTTGTGCTTCAAAATTTCGTCCTCATTCACTGCTATTTTTTCAGCCCGTTCTCATCCCAAGGCGTCATACAGGTGACGCTTTTGACATTTCGTCGAAATCTTGCGCACATGGCATCGTTTAGCATGAATATGAGACGCAGAACCCAAGGCGTCATAACCGTACCCTACCCCAGACCTAAACCTACCCATAACACAGGGTTCCAGACTGCGACCATTTTTTGAGAATGTGCGAGTTAAAATGTTATGTGGTCGCATTTGTGCGAGTGGACGCTTGAGCAACAGAACGCCGTTGTATCAGCTGCTGCAGTCCGTAACTTATGTTCAAAATGAACGAGTAGGCTACATCATGAATCCATTTTCCAAACCGTGTTTTTGACTTATTCTGAATCACTACGGTACACCTATAATAAGTGTTTTATATTCGGACTATTTTATCCCGGGGTCGTCTCGGCTGCGGAGTAGCCCAGTGCCTGAGTGACTCGCCATAGACATTAACGAAGAGAAGTTCCGTCTACAATGTTCTTCCGCAAGACACGTGCAGTTTATTTATTGACGAACGTAGACGTCACGCGCATTGCACACTGATGGTGAAACGCGCCAATTACGAATTCACGAATTAAGGCATATAAAAATGATAAAAATGATCTCACGAAACACAGAGCCCCTCCTCCTACGTCTTTTCAGCGGTTATATTTTCCTCTGTCGAGCGATTACTCTCATGATCGCTCGACAGAGGAAAAGGAAATTATTATAAAATGCAGAAGGTAAGGAGTGTGAGATTTCTGCTTTTTGTTACAACTATAAACTTTGATAACGAAAAATCTGTATCAGTTTATTATAATACTCTAATCTTTTAAAATGTAATGCATACATTTGAATGTTTAATGATTTTTAAAAGATAGAAAGATGATAATAGATAGATAGATAGATAGATAGATAATGATTCAAATGTAAATAGATTGTATATAATTCAAATGTAAAATGCTTAATATTACAGATTAAAATTACTGTCCAAAATCCATGAAAATCCTGAAATTTGGCAATGATAATTAATATATTACAGGTATTTCTGCTGCAACCCAGAAAGCCTTTGCTAGCCTTGGTCCGTTAAAACCACTAGCCTATTCATCAGCATGCATTGATTAATCCCATGGCATGTAGCAAAAAAAAAAAAAAAAAAAAAAAGTGCCACCAAATCATATGCGACCAACTGAGAAAGTTGGTAGCACCAGTGCAACCAGTGGAAAAGTTAGTCTGGAGCCCTGCCATAACAGTGCGTGTTATATTGACGCTAAAGGATGCCATGTGCGTAAGATTTAGATGAAATGTCATATGGCGTCACCTATATGACGCCAAAGGATGAGAATGTGTTGGATTTTTTAATATATCTATGTGATAATAGTTCTATATCAATGTCATATACACCTAGGATGGCTTGAGGGCGACTAAATCATGGGCTAATTTTCTTTTTTGGATGAACTAACCCTTTAACGAGGTCTTGCGATATGGTCACCTGCTTTAAAAAACAAATATCCCATGATTTATTTCATTTTAGACTGTTAATCCAATGTAGACTCACAATGGCGCTTTAAAACTTTGTGTTTTCTTTACCGTGAGAATATTTCTAAAGCAGGAAATAGACCAAATGCTTTTTAAGCAGTTAATATGACGGGAAGCATTTTGAATTATCCATGAGTGATGGGAAATTTCTGTTTGATACAATCTCTAGTGGAGTTTGTAAGTGGCATTTCCATATTGTGCAGCTAAGTGCGACTAGATGCAAGCGTCCAGGCACGATCGTGATTCAAAATGCACGAGTAACACTTTATAATGAGGCTCTATACCAACTAAGGCATTAGGCTTCATGAACTAACTGTGACATTCTCAACTGCATTTATTAATCTAGGCTAATGCTAATTTATACATACATTTCAAGTTGAATAAATTAGCATTAATGTATTATGAAAGAACATGAATTGCCAATGAACAATTAGATTTAGAAGTTAACTTAGTCCTAGATTAATAAATGCGGCAAAAATGTTCCATTCTTAATTTAAGAAACCTAATGCATTAGCTAATGTTAACAAAGTGAACCTTATTGTACCGTGTTAGCAATGCATGTTTATGGCAGGTATAGTCGTAGCTTCTGGAAATGTGTCCACAGAACTTTGCTACTCACTGCCTGTTGCTTAGTAACCAACCACTGAAAGAAAAAATGATCCTGTGTTTTTATTCACTTGAAAAATCTGAGATGTTCCTGAATCTGGAAACACTCCAAACATGCTGTCAGGTCAAACACTTTGATTACTGAGCTCTGGATGTGTATGTGCAGCGGCCCCAAACATGTTTTTGGGACACAAATGTATGAATGTCATTGCATGAATTAGCAAAATATCAAACCAAGTGACATTTCTTTTCAAGAAAGACCGCACGAGCACAGCATGATTTGTTGGCCACTTCACTTGTATTGATAAGTTGTATCTAATGCAATGACTTTCATATGTTTCAAGTGTCCAAATATTTTTTAGGGCCGATGTAAGAAAACATGAATTAAAGCTTGATGATTCATGTCCATGAGCAACTTTCTATGTTTGACAGCATCTCTACGAGTGACCATATTGAGACTATTTCTAACACGGCGCCTTCTCGTCCTTTTCCGTAGGACAAGGCAATGCAAAACAAGAACCCCTGGGAGAGCTTCAACCCGGCAAGTGAATATCAGAACTACGCCACAATGAATGTACTAGAATCAGACACAAAGAACTCTCTGGAGATGACTAACGCCGAGTGGGAAAAGTGTGTCAGCCTCCCTTTGGACGTCCAGGAGGGAGACTTTCAGACAGAAGTCTGAGGAATAATGGGACGCGGATGAAGGTGGACATATTTTGCACTGATCAAAAAACGCAGAAGACTTTTCATGCAGCCTTGGAAAGACATATCTGGATTCTAGGAGTATAGCAGGGACAATATGTGCCAATAAGATTTCAAAAAAACAAGGACGGACGGATAAAAAGATGTTAGAAAAAGACAAAAAACATCCGTGTTATCTTTTTTTTTTTGTATTCTCACTCGTGTATTTAGTGGGGGGCAGACATGTACAATATCAAAACATCATGTGTTTCAAAAGTACCACTTGGAAAACATTCGGTTCCGAAAGCGCTATCTTTCCAGACGAGACCTCAAAGAGAAAAACGACACGACGTGACGTACACCCACGAGCGGCGGCTGGGTTCGTTTTTTTTTTTTGTTCGGCGGGAGACGAGCCCAGGAACACAATGTATATATACTTGAGCAGGTTTTTAAAAAGTTTATAACAAGTCCGTTTGGCCATGACTACACTTTTTACTTTATAATATGAAAAGACAACTATTCAGAGGCAAAGAGGATTTTTTTCTGTCATTTAAAAACGAATGTTTGTCAAGCTACATTCTTCATTGCTTTAAATGCAATAAAGGTAATACTCACTTTTTTATGAATAATATATTTCAAATCTTTAATACTGCAGAATCTGCCTGGAAGCTCAGTAAAGCTCTCTCATCTGCAGCCCTGTATAAAATATTTAAAAATCAAAAATGTTGTATGGTGTAAATAAAACTTTTGTCTACATATGTTTTACTTGTGCCAAGTTTATTTTAATGAGAAAAGAGAAAATGCCAACTTGATGAGAGAGTTATAGCGAAAAATGTTAACATTTGAAAAAGGAATGTAAATAAAAGAGGAAATATGTTCGTACTGCTTCAGAGAACTTGTCGACTTACTCCTGTGTCGTGCTACGTGTCTCTGCTGACGCCACCAATCCCAGTGGACAATTTCTCATTCTCAAAGTCCTTCCTTCGACAGCAGCAGAAAAATGACTTGTCAGACCTAAAGGCAAATAACAACGGGGTATTTTTAACAGCCATTAGTGGGAAAGAGGGAGTTGTGTTCGGCGATGGCTGTAAAAATAGCACAGCGGAGCTAAAAATAACAGGAAGTGTAGTCACTTCTGGGTAACGGCGCGCCGGCGCCGCATATGGCGTATCTTAATTATGCTATCAGCTGATAATCTGACAGTATGGAGAATCAAACCAGAAAATCTACAAAACATCTTGCATTTTATGAAAAAAATCGCACTTTAAGGTGACGCTTTATTCCGATAGTTCACTTTAGATATTCTGCTGACTATGAAGTTGTCTCAAATAACACACTATGCACTATGTACTCGTCAGTGTATAAATTTTATAAGGACATTGTCATTCAACATCGGAGTCTGATCACCCCTCCCCCTTTTGTTTTTCTCGAATTAATTAAAGGGATACGGTTTTTTCATATTAAACTGTTATTCCCTTAACCAAGACCTCTCACGTCTCAGTGCGTGCACTAAATCGCTCTGTCTTGCGGCGAAACTTTGATAGCACTTAGCTTAGCCCAGTTAAGGGAATAACATAGTTAAAAAGTACCCTAGAATGTGTTGAAATAATATTTTAATTTTGTCTCTTATATCCACATAGAGGGTATGTGGCTTATTCAAGGGCATTTAAAATGTCCAGATATGGTTTTACAGGTCCATTTTCAACTCTAGAAATGGGCCCAGAATGAAATGGTCTGTTTTTACCTTATTTGGAAGGGTCATGAATAGTAATGAGGAGTTCTGCTCTGATTGGCTGTTTCACTGCGGCCTGCTGTGTTCCCTTACACAAGACGATAGTATCATCTGTTTGGCAGCCTACATCATTAGTACGCAAGGGCTGTGCTGCACTCAAGCGTGCAAAATAATCATACGTCAGTTTTCAAAAATTTAAATTTTTTTAACAAATTAGATGCCTTGTCAAATAAATATAGCTTCAACTTATGTGGTGGAGAATGTGACGTTAGAAGAATTGAGTGAGCTAACATTATCTGTGAGCAACTAAACTAACGTAGTTAGCCCCTGACGTGTTGTTGATGAAATAGACGAAAGTAAAATTATTTGACAAAAGGGAATTTACATATGGATCTACAGTATTATTTTGTAGATTTATGACAACACAGGCAAGAAATATTAACCTCAGCATAAATACTTTGTCATACTATTTAGTTACCTATGTATGCTCGTTACTTGGAGTTTGCTATTGTTACTGTACTAGGATCTTGCGCTGGATCTAGATAACACAGTGTAAATTATCGTTAATAAAATCACTACTTACCGCTTGCGGGAATATAGTTGGAATTGAATCTTCAGTATGAGATGCTGAGAGAAGCCTGCTTGATATTGTCCCAGGTTAGAAAATAAGTCCGTGGTGAAATGGGCATAGGAAACTATAACAACTTCGAATTAAACTGTTGCGGTATCCGATTATAGATAAACATCAATCACGCCTGTTGACATTTCTTTTCTGTGGGAAGGGTATGGAAAGTCCTCACATCCCCTGCACAGCCTGGAACATAACATTTGTTTCCATGATCTGCCATTTTTCCTATGATCCTCATTTGTTTCTTCACCTGCAGAACTTGTATATTATATGTTGTATGTTTGTTATTGGGCCCCCTCCTAAAAGCTTTCTCTGGGGTTCCCCATTTCACGCGACCTATGACCATTGTTCCTTCTGAAATTGTGTGTCCGATGATTCGGCTGCGCAGTTCTGCCTGGCATTGAACATGGGCTGGCATATGCACATTTTTGGAGGCGTACATATTAATGATCCCGACTGTTGCGTCACAGTCGGTGTTATGTGGAGATTCGCCTATATTTTTCATTTAAATAAGGAGGAGAAAACAATGGTGTTTGAGACTCACTGTATGTCATGTCCATGTACTGAACTCTTGTTATTTAACTATGCCAAGATAAATTCAATTTCAAATTCTAGGGCACCTTTAATATGAAAAAAAAAAAAAAAAATGAAAAAAAATCGGTCGAGTATCCCTTTAGGTGATTCATCTAGGTATTTAAAGTGGACTTTTTATTTTTTGGAATTTTCAGTGTGAACACTACTCACACTATTTATTCTACAAAACAGCATAGAATTCATACTTTGCAGTCACGTGACTACCATGGATACCTGACGGGCAACAAACGGGTATTTTCAACGTAGAGTCCTGTAGTTCCAGGTCTTATGGGTCTTTTAGTAGCTATCAAGTCTGTTAGCGAGCTAGCTGCATAACTATGCATAACTAGCTGCATAACTACTGTTGGGTCTACATACTGTTGGGTCATCTCTGGTTCTCATTGAAAACCATAGATATCACAAACCTCAAAACACCAACTTTTGTATAGTAAAACTGGCGACGTCCTGGCAAGATCCTTGATTAGTTTACTGGGTTTCGTTGCTGGAGAACGACGTTCTTGCCCGCCAGCCAGTACTTGTGACGTCACGTGCAAAGTATGAGTAGGGCATAAATACACAAATTGAGTGTCAACTACTAGTCATTTGAGTATTAGACTGTCTGCTTAATATCTGCTAACACTTTATTTTGATGCTCCCCCAATAGACATTCAACTGACTATAAGTAACTTTGCAACTACATGTCAACTTATTCAACTAACCTGAACCCTAACCTAACAATCTACTAATACTCTAAGTAGAGGTAGTTGACATGTAGTTGCAAAGTTACTTAGCCTATAGTTAGAAGAATGTCCTATCGAAATAAAGTGTAACCTGAACTTTTAGTGAGTGAAACTCAACTAGTTTATTTGGTGAATTTTACCGTTTGGGTTTACAGTGGCACCAAATGCTGTTTCTGCTGGGAAAAATCACTTTAATAGAGTGGAGGATGAATCTGGGATTTACATGCGTGTGATGTGTGATTTTAATGGATATCAGCCTTTGAGATTGGGCGCTCAAGGCCCATATCGGAAGGTAAGCTGAAGTTGAGGAGTATAATCCCTTTTTAAAACCGCTTTTACAGTCCCATCTGTCTTCAGCGAGAGTCTAGTCGTATCTGGCAAAAGTATTAAATCTAATCCCAATGAGCTCCACAATTATCTCCCGGAATATTGTCAAGGTCCAGCTGGACGAGACTGAATCACAGTCCCTTTGATTGACGAGGTGTGCGAGTCATGACATGAGTTTGCTGACACAATCTCATTGTGTGTATTGCATAATGACACACCCGGCAACATTTGCGGTTTTAGTAATCTGGTGAGTTATAGCACTAAAAAAATGCTCCTGACGTCATTCAGAGCTGCAGGTCTATAAGTAGCAGCAGTACGTGACAGCATGGCCTTTTTCTGTATTTGAGTTTCAGGTGAGCTTCACAAAAAAAAAAAAAGAAGCCTTTTTGCTTCAGCTGTTGTGCAAATAACACTATGAACTAACACTACCAGCTACACACTTAACAGGTTTGCCTCCAAATTCAGAGACTTGGATGATGTTTTTAGGGATTTAGATGGTAAAATATATGGCATTGGAAGAATGCACTGTCAAAAACAGCTGAGACAATCTTTGGACCTTTAAAATGCGTTATAGTTTATTTTGATAGTCAACTATAGCCATTCTACTAACTATAAGTAACTAACCGTCATTAATTTGCAACTACATGTCAACCACTGTAACTCTCATTACAGTTTTAGTGGACTGCTTGGTTAGGGCTCAGGTGTGTAGAATAAGTCGACATGTCAGTAGAATGTCTGCCCAGACGGCAACATAGTGTCGGTCCAGATCCGGGCCACATCTGTTACATGTGGATTCAACGTGTCCCAGACATGGGCCGGATCTGGGTGTTGGGGGAGCATCTGGGTGTCGGATTGCTGTCTGGGTGTTGGGGGAGCATCAAAATAAATTGTAAGCAGATATTAAGCAGACAGTCAACAAATACTCTATTGACTGTTAGTTGCAGTTACTTAAGTTTAGTAGTAGAATGTCTAAAGTGGACCATTGAAATTAAGTGTTACCAAAGTTCATTGTACTTGCTAGAGGGTAATTCCAGCGTTATGGATGTGACATTTGAACTCATAATGACAGGTGAAATGTCTCAGAAAATAAAAAACTTCTTACAATATTTAACCCTCTACTGCACAGTGTTGCCATATGGCAACATACCCTTTCTTTGGACATTTCTTGAAATTTGAAAATAAACATGAGCTCTGATTGATCTTAAATTCATAATAGAACCCGGTGGTAACCAATGATATGCTTTGATGACATCACGACACTACACACACCCTTGCAACGTCATTCTTTTCACACACTTTTGATGACTCCAGCTGCTGAAAAAGTGCTCGTGTATATGTGAAGATTTTCCACATTTTTTTCATATTTCTTCGGAATAAAAAAATACATCAAGCATCTGGGATAAGTTCTAATCTTTTTTCAATCATTGTCACATTGTTTTGATACTTATATTACCTTTTTATTTAATAAAATAGGTATGTTGCCATATGGCAACATTGTGCGGTAATGGAACAATATTTTGCCCATGCTAATGCAGAGTAGCTTTGTATGAATGACAATGTATGGATGCACTTATATAGTTGGATGGTTGTATTATACTCATATATTTATATATATTTGTATATATTTATAAAGTAAAGTAAAAGTAAAGTATAAAAGTAAAATATATATCCGTCTTGACCGCTTTGATCACTGGCCAGAGATGGGTGCACCAAAAGGAAGGTGCAAGAATCCTGGCTGCAAGGGCATCGTCAGAGGGGTTTGCTCTAAGTGCAAGGTGCACCTCTGCCTTAAAGCTGGGGTATGTGATTTGCAAAACGGCCGGCAGATTTTGAAAATACACAACTCAAAAGGTCCTACCTTCTTTCCTCCAGCGCTGGCCCTGACTCCACCCATTCGAAGAGGGGCATGGGGAGGGGGGTATGGTACGACCGTTTGATTGACGCACTTACTGTCCAATGATTCTAGGTGGTCTTGGAAATGATTGGCTGGAGTTTTTCGAGTCCTGCCCGTTCCACAGATGATTAATTTTTTTAATTTTCATGTCAGTGCTTCTAACTCAGTGGCTGTAAGTGGGTTAGGAATAGGATTTCAAGTGATTTTGAAAAAACGGTCAAAAAAGAAAATCACATACCCCACCTTTAACGGAGAGAACAACTGCTTTAAGGCGTTTCACATCGAGTAGTTTCACTTGAACAGTTCTTATGAGTTTGCGTCAGATGTTTTGTAAATGTTGTTGAAATAATCGTTTCACATTGAGTAGTTTCACTTGAACAGTTCTTATGAGTTTGCGTCAGATGTTTTGTAAATATTGTTGAAATAATACTTTGAAAATTAGTTTCATATTTTGTACACAAAGCTCTTGAAAACATTTTAAATAATAAAAACAATTTCATTTCTAAAAGACAGGTCTGTAATCATCTATGAATTTCATATCATTTTGGGAGAAAACGCATCAGGCTGTTCCATTGTCGCACAATGTTGCCATATGGCAACGTACCCAAAAGTACCCCTCCCAAAAAAAAAAAGAACAAAAAAAAAAAAGAAATGTTAATTTGAGTCTATTTTATATATAAAAAAACACTGTAAATTTTTTTTCCATGATTGCATAATAATGCGTGCAGTAGAGGGTTAAATTGGAAATGCATATTCTCACAGCACCCAATCTGGGGAATTGACAGGCAAAATATGTTTTTCTAAAATATATTTAAGCACCCCCAAAAAAGGAAAATATGCATGCGTTATGGATGTGACGGGAAATGACAGAGTTTTTGATATACTGTTCGATTTCCTTTAAAGTCTGAACTTTTAAATCCAATATATAAATATTGTTATCCACATGATGAAGGGGTCTTAGCTGAACATAAAAATATCAATGTTTAAAATATATATATTTTTATGAAGTGTATTATGAGGAAAAACCAACGTTATGGATGTGACAAACACCCTGTTATGGATGTGACGTGTCTGAAATACATCTGAAATACGCGTCTGGGGTGATCATGGCACTTTTGTTGACGCATAATGGCTGTGTTTTCACATTAAGAAGACTGTCTGAAATGATTCTGTTCAGTTATGAGACGCGCTCAAGTTTACGTGTTGCAAGTGATCGCACCTCCATGCTATATTTGCTTATTTATTAAATCCAGGCAATTGGTTGATGAAACTTTGATTTAAAATTAAGATAGACTTTATTTAAAGTGAATTTCGTTTTGTATAAATTGTTTCTACAAAACTTGAAATGAAGTGGCCAAAATAATTTCTGTCTTGAAACAGTTCACAATAGTCATATGCATGATTTAATATGAAACGTCCGTAACGGTCATGTCCGTAACGCATTATTATGGTTGTTCAGAGCAAAGTAGTGAGATGAATTGTCTATCCCAATAAGCATAAACATAATTTAGCTTTGTAAATAAAGTTTCAAGTTATTTGCATTTATAATTGTCATATTAAATAAACTAAACCTTTAAAACGTTATGGACGTGACAGTGCACTGAAGCGTCAAGACCTCTTTATTATAGCCCTTATAAATTCAACAGGCAGTGCTGTTCTGACCAAATTAGTATATTTATGTATTTGTTAATATGATGATCATGCAATCAAGTTGTATGAGTTAGCTTAATAAACATTCCAATTGCAATTAACGTTTGTGGTAGAACAAAATTTTAAGTTGTATTAAATTAATCTTGGAGTTTGTAAACTAATTAGTTCTGCCAACTTATTAGGGTTTATAAAGTGGTTTATAAATATGATTATAGGACAGAACACTAAACTAAAAGTGAGCTTTGCAAAGTTTCGATGACTCACTCAGGAACTCAAGAAGTAATGTAATTAAGAATTCATTTGTCAGCTGTCCCAAACAGTGGAAAACAGCGTGAAAAACAACTCGACGTGCTTATGTAAAGCGATTTGTTAGTTTCACTTTGGAGAAGATTGCAATCTAATGGTGCATATTATTAGACAAAGCATTCATTAGTGCTCAAATGTTGACCTCCGAGGTCAGAAAACACAGTAATGAGTTGTGGAGGAAGGGACGGGTAGTGCTGTCAGTGACTGGAGATGGCACTGTATTAAAAATAATAAAGAGCATGAGACAAGCCCATTATGACATTGACAAAACCCGCTGACATGCGCAACAGATCCGGCCCCGTTCTCCATTCTCCACGGCCTAAATGAAAACACGTTTGTCCTCCTCTGTTCTTCAATGTGCAAATCAAAATGTCAAATCCATCACATTACAGGCCAGCGGGAAATCACAGCAAATGAAATTCTGCACACACACAGTGAGTGGGCCCTGGTGGGTGCTTGTAAGTCCAGCAGGGGACAAGTGGAGGGGTGAAACAGACTCATCTCTGACAGACATGCCGGAGAGGGAATTGAAGCGTATGTCAACCCAGACACTGTATTTTCACTTGTGCTCAGATTACAACTTCCATTCACGATCAGAAGGGACCACTGTTGATATGAACTGGCGAAACGTGTTTCTAACAGTGTTTGACATTATTTTTATGTAAGGGATAATGTATCGCAGCTTTCATTGATCAAGGACCAATCACAGTTTTTTTGGTTCCACGTTATGTTTGAGTTTTTTTTACCTGTGCATTAAACAATTTTATTGCACACCTTTGAGTCACTGAATTGTTCATTAAAAACGAGTTTCTTTTTTTTTTTAATTCAACATTTTAAATAGACTTCAGCAATGAACATTTTGTCAGAACCTCTAGTAAATTGCATGTTACAGTTTTTCTCAGTCGCTTTGGTGCATTTCTCACATCACTATTTACATTTGCACAACAGTTAATGCAGTTCTCAAAACAATTAGTGTAAACTGCAAAACCTAGTTGATAACCTGCAAAAGCGTATCACTTGCTCAAAATGGATAGCTCATTCCTCAAAAGCGAGTATTCATGTAAATGAAAGTGTCAGTGTCATCAAGATGAAAAGTCCTGACACCATTGTTTATGAACACGATAGTCAAATGGCTTTGTCATGTTTTCATTATGACAGTTTACTCTGTAAATGTTTTCCAATACAAAAAAGTCAGACTTGGTGACACTACCTGAAAATGCTCAAGACAGCACTACATACTATTTGCACAGCCATTTGAAAACTACAGTAAAGTTACACATTACTGTATTTAGTGAGGTAACTGAGTACAAGACACTGAATATGTATGTTTCACATTTTTACTGCATATGCTTTTTGCGAATTCTAATTTGTTCACAGCATTGTGCAAAAGAAAAAATACATCCTTATTTACAACAAACATAAACTCCCTTTGGGTGCACAACTGTAAACAATATTGCAGTACATATTGGAACTGAACTTACAACATACATAGTACTGTAAATCATTCATGCACACCCCTTCTCATCAGTGAAAGCTGAGGTTCACCTGAGAGAAATTGTTCAATTTAGGATAAAAAAGGGTTTAAAAAAAAAAAAAAAAGACTTGGTACAATTTGCTTGACAGATTTTGACAACTAGTTTAACATTTTTGTATGTGATGACTCAAGCAATGAAATGAGGACTATTAGTTTTATATGGAATGACTATTCAGCATTCACAAGTATAGTTCATTTTGACTGACATGACATAAGCAAATGATAATGTTATAAAACAGCAGACAGTTGTATGAAAGCAATTGATGCATGTCCAAAAGCATTTGCAATTTGTTTGAAGGAATGAGAAACTGCTACTATGACGTGCACAAATGACTAAATGCTGTGGAGGTTGAACTAACTGTTGTGCAAATGTAAATAGTGAAGTGAGAAATGCACCAAAGCGACTGAGAAAAACTTTATTATGTTCAGTTGTCTCTTCAGAATTGTAGGAGAATTGTGATCTCGGTTTGAAGAAAAAAAAATGTGATTCTGCATTTATGCAGAATCATGTTGTTTTTCTACTGTATATAGTTAAGGAGCAAGTGCTATAAAATATGTGGTTCCCTTTCTGTCAGTCACGTTCGACGTGGTGTCGAACCAACTCTAAGAGTACACCACACACACATTTATCAACTCTTACATCAGTTATGGTAAACGGAAGCTCAAGCTAGTTTGTTTGACTTGTGAGAACCAATGAGGTTCATTCTTGTGTTACGCAGCACATCTGAGCTTCTGCTAGAACTAATGAAGTTAATTCTCGTCTGTTACGCTGCTCGTCTGAGCTTCCACAAGAGGTTTATTCTCGCACGTCAACAGGTTCAGTTAAGCTTCTGTTTATGTTCCCTGATCAATGTTTATATGTGAATAAAAGCCTAAATTAAATCTGTTCATCATTTAAAGAGATTGTCTCTTCAGAAAACGTGGTAGTTGCGTAGCTGTCAATGGAGGGACAGAAAGCTCTCTGATTTCAAAAAGATCTTCATTTGTGTTCAAAAGTCGTGCGGTGAGTAATTAATGACAGCATTTTTTTTTTTAGGTGAACTGTCCCTTTAACCAATAAGTGAGTGAATGTGGCTTGAACATACATGTGCTTTCAGCACCATGGACAGCTGCCTGTTTTTTATTTATTTATTTATATCTTTTTTGTAGATACATACAGTGACTCCAAACATACAGTGACGCAATTTGTAATCATTAACATGCCATTGCATATACATTTCAAAACAAGCAGCATTTATTTTGAAGAAATATAGCATAAACACACTTAAGTGTCCACTGTCCAAATACATTTTCGGGTCACTGTATAAGAACATTGAGAAACAAGAGTGAACCAGTTTCACACCACGGATTTAAATACTGTACACTCTTAAAAAAAAGGTTCTTTATTTGCATTGATGGTTCCATGAAGAACCTTGATCATCAATAGAACCTTTCCATTCCACAAAATGTTCTTTACAGTGGAATAAGGTTTGAATGGTCTTCAAACAAAGAAAAAAGTTGTTATTTTAAGAACTGTTGACTAAAAGGTTTTTTGAGTAACCAAAAAAAAAAAAAAAAAAAAAACATTTTTTATGCCATTGCTGCAAAAATCCCTGACTAGAACCTTAATTTTTAAGTGTGTACATGGTATCTTAAGGCTTCCATTTAATAGCTAGAAAATTGGCAAATAATTGAGTTGCTTTCGCTTTGTTTAGCGGTCAAATTCTAAAAAGTGCACGATGAACAAACTTTAGCCTGATCAGGAATGAAGAATTACTGGAGTGAATTATTCCATGGAGAAAGAAAAGTGACGTCTAGTCTGCTTTCCACAGGCAGTGGTATATTCAGCTGACACGGTTTGAATTGATTCAAGTAAATGACTCAAACTTGAGCTATTTTTGCTTGTGAAGTTTAAATCTGAGCCACTATTAAAACATCTTTCTTTCATAAAACACTGAATCAAGCGTCCTATCAAACAAGTCTGCTGCCACGAGGGCATAAACATTCATTACTCTACTGAAGTACATACTGTAGTTAGGGGACATTCAATTATTTCAATAAACACTGCAAGTCCCAAGACGTTCTCTAATTGCTTTGAAGTCGAGGCTTCTGCTAATGGCTCCCTGTAGGATCAGCTTGTGTTTTACTCAGCTGTACGACTCCCCTGCTGCCAGCAGCTCCTTATGGACACAGTTTAACAGCGCCCGTAATGGCACAGGACATCGCACAGCAAGTACCAGTTTCTATTCTTTGATCTCTGACTAAGTAATTATCATCGCAGCAAGGATGGCCTTTTCTGGTCCAGATGGGCTGCTGCTATGTCAGGAACTGGTCAGTAAAGTGAAAGGCTTAGGAATTGGTTGGGTCTTCATGACAATGGGGAGAATTATAATCTATTAGACTATCCTAGGGGGGGGCTTGGGGGGGGGGGGGGGGGATTTTTCTCGTTTTTCTATATTTCAATAGGAAAAAATACAGGGATTTGGAAATAGTCAGGAAATAATCATTTTAGAATGATTGGGGGTGATTTGTAAGGGAGTGCATCATAGCACAATAAAAAAAAACTACTTTAGGGCTGAATTATCTGGGGAAACCATGAAAAATGTGGGTGTTCACATTTGGGTATTTTCTAGTGATGGGGACGAGACCGCAAGCCGGCCGCTCAATTTCATTTTCCTTCAGTACTACGTCTGGGATTCTGCTGTAGACTTTGGTTTTCTCCGATCAATTTTTTGTAGGGCCAATCAGCGAACAGAGGGAGTGGCTGAGAACGATGATGTCGTGCGTTATTTTGAGTTGTAGTTCAGTAATGGCAGCGGAGAAAGATGCGAGCGAAGCCATTCGGTCCGTTGTATCAACGCTACCGAATATTAAGAAGTTAAAGCCGGAGCAAGAACAATCTTTGCTTAGTTTTGTTTTGGCCATGATGTCGTGGCCCTCCTCCCCACGGGGTTCGACATACATCACGAGCAAACGTTAGCGATTGGTGGCAGATCCAGAGTGACTCTGGGCAGATCCAATAGTTTTAGACTTCAATAGAGTACCCGCCTACAAGGAAGTTAACGATTATCAATGGAGCGGTGCCAGACTCTCAGTACAAATGAAATGTACGAGAGTCTGGTAGAACCAGGCTACGAGACCGCCTATGCCGAGTCCGAGTCAAGACCGAGTCTTTGAAGGGTCGAGTCCGAGTCGAGACCGAGTCTGTTGGTTTTCAAATACAGTCGAGTCCGAGTCAAGACCGAGTCTTTGAGGAAGCAAGTCCGAGTCGAGATTTTTGCTGCGTCCCAATTCGCATACTATCCGTCCTAAATAGTATTCGAAAATAGAACTAGTACGTCCCAAATCGTAGTATGTTGAAATGAGTGTTCCAAAGAGACCCGGATGGTCTACTGTATCCGGTCAGAATCTGAAGTGCAGATCGTTGCACACTCTAACGGTTGATATTGCCCACAACCCATCGCGCGTTGGACGAGGATTCGGTTAGAACTACAAACACGAGTGAAAAGTGTTAAAAACTACAGACATGGAGGACGCGCGAGTCCGGCAGTTGTGTAAAGAGGTTTAGATGAAGGGGTTTAAGTGATTAATTTTAGGGATGCACGATATAGGATTTTGGCCGATATTCGATATGCCGATATTTTCAAACTAATTTTGCCCGATGCCGATATATTTGTATTTTTTTTAAGTGCAAAAAAAGCTTATTAAAGCTTCTATTATTGTTCTCAGTCAAGAGCAGTGAGTGATTTCCTCTGTCTTTTGTTGTTTTATTAACATTAACGG
Organism: Rhinichthys klamathensis goyatoka; assembly: GCF_029890125.1. Taxonomy (NCBI): domain Eukaryota; kingdom Metazoa; phylum Chordata; class Actinopteri; order Cypriniformes; family Leuciscidae; genus Rhinichthys; species Rhinichthys klamathensis. The sequence continues at coordinate 169,782 of NW_026606652.1, read as the reverse complement.
GATAGTTCTCCCAAAAATTTAAATTGTCATCATTTACTCTCTCAAGTTTCTTTCTTCTGTTGAAATTATAAAAGTTATTTGGAAGAATGTGGCTAACCAAACAGTTGTTGTACTCCAGTGACTTCCATAGTATATTTAAGCACAAGAAAGAAATGAATCCAGGTTTGAAACAACATTAGATAGACAGAATTTTTATTTCTGGGTGCAGTATCTCTTTAAAGACAAGCGGCAGAATATTATTACTGTCTCGAACTGCACGCGAGTAACGCGACGCGTCTAATATACACGCATTTGACAAGCAGATTTTCTCTGTTTGCTTTCACTTTAGACATAACCAACTTTGTTTATGTAAACCTTGTGTGTATTTGACAGTATCAGCGCAATAAGACTCGAAAGATTAGTCCAGTATGCAGACTCTGTGTCAGGCTTTTAGTTCCTGTGAGCGTCGGGTGTAACGCGCTCAGAAAAGCGGATGTTAGAACAGCGCATCAGCACGTGAATGACATGTTTACCTAGCAAGACTTTGACGCACATGCAAACAATGAACTTTTGTGAATTGCGGTGTCCCATGAGTGTAACTCTACCTCTGCGTTTACATGTGATGTGATGTGAATGTACGTCGCGTTGTACAGTATGTTGAGATGAAGGCGCCAGAATTGAACTGATAGAATGCACGATACTATGATTTTTCTTCAAAAGCAGATAGTGGAGGAGACATTTTAATCGTCCACGATCAAAAACCGTGAGACGCACAGCACACCCCTAGTTGGAAGTTTAAGTTGCTGGCGCTCATGCTTCGTTCACGGTCGTCACGTGCGCATAGGAAACACGCCACCCTATCGGCAAGACTCATCGGCAGAAATATTCATATCGGCCGATGCCGATGATGGTCATTTTAAGCTTTTATCGGCCGATACCGATGTTGTCCCGATATCATCGTGCATCCCTATTAATTATCGGTATCTAACCTGACGAAAATTTATTCAATGTTGGCTACGTTATATTGCATCTGCAGCAGCATTGTGAACTTTTGTAAAGATATGTTTAGCCATTAAATGTTAAATGCATCATTACATTCAAATTGCAAACACATGAGAGTGCAGAGTCTCCGCATGAAAGACCCACGACTGGCAGATGAACGAGGTACTACATTTCTCTCCATAACGGTAAGAAATTATATTAGATTGAATGGAGGATTTTAACTGTGACGAGATGATTGACAGGGCAGTTTACGGTGATGCACGCGACAGAGCTGTCCGTTAAAGACGACGAAGTAGTATGTCCCAAAGCTTGCCTACTCTTTTGCTACACACTCAAAAGTATGTGATTTTTCTTCACAAAAAGAGTACATACTTTTAGGGCGTAGTATAAGTAGGCGAATTGGGACGCAGCATTTGTCTCGACATGTCAGTTTTGATATTCATGATTTAATATCACCCCAGTTAATAATCAACAGTTAGGCCTACAGACTAAGCTAGATTGGGAATTGTTTAGAGGAGCAGTCTTAACGTCTTAATATGGACCAGGGGCGTAGCAAGCTTTTCAAAAGTGCGGGGGATGGATGTGACATTTAAATGTTGGCATTAACAGCTATTAATGACTAAAAAGCTTAAAAGGAACTTTGTTGTATATGCTGGGGTACAATTTATAAATGATCGTTCTTTCCCACTGGATTTTGTAAAAATATGTTGTGTGGACCTCTGTCCCTTTATGGGGGGTTCGGGGGCATGCTCCCCCGCAACTTTTTTTTGTACATTTTAAGGTTAAACGCTCAATCTGATGCACTTTGAGAGCTCAAAATTAAGAGCTTCAACTGGGTTCGACCCATGACCTGTGCACATTGAACAAAGACAAAACATTGACTTGTACCTAAAGAGGGCTCAAACATCTTTTTAGTTGTGATATAGAGTCTCCGTCTACATTACATTATCACTGGTGTTTTAGAATGCCAAACATTTATTATAATAATATAATGATTTATATAATTATTCCTATGATGGAAAATCCATATAGCCTACCGTATAAATGTATGCTACTGTATAAATGAAAATTAATATTTCAAAAGTATATTTTATATTACGCTATAGAATAGGAAAATTATAATAGGCTACTTTAGTCCTAATTTCTTCACTTGTAAGAAATAAACCCTTGAGCTTTTATTTTGGAGAAAAGTGTGAGCAAAGTGCACACTTTTCTTTAAATCACGCAGCACAAACAGAATGCCTAAGTCTTGTGCGGTGTAGTCTAAAAAACTAAATATAATACTGAAAACACTCGACATGTCAACAAAACATAAACATAACATCTTCCTGAACGCATATCAAGCTTATTTAAAAACCTCGAAAGCATAAACACTCATTCAAAGTACCTGGAAAAGGGAGATGTAAATAACCATAAGTTCCCGCCTCCTCAGCACAAGCTGACCGATAAATCTAACACACTAATCATCTAATCATCAGCCGGTCACACTCAAAGCCGGTGTCATTTTTGAGAGGAATGGGGAGAGGAGACGCAGCGAGCGCAGACACAGAGCGGCCAGAGAAACGACTGAACGAGAGCGACTGTAGTAAGGCGTTTGTGCAAAACTGCAGAAAAAGTGCGGGTGTTGAACCCTCTCACCGGGAAAGTGATGGGGACGAGACCACCTATGCCGAGTCCGAGTCAAGACCGAGTCTTTGAAGGGTCGAGTCCGAGACGAGTCCGAGAAAGCAGAAATCGGCCTCGAGACCGGACTCGAGTACTACATCACTAGTATTTTCTTATATTTTCATATTCTCCCTAACTGGAGTCCAAGCTGTGAGGATTATAAGCGAAAAATTCGAGGAAGAATAAAATAGATAGAATAATAAAAAAAAAGAATGAATTCTGTCATTATTAAGCCCCGTTCACACTACAAGCGACTTTGTCGCTGCATGTCGCCAGTGGCTGGCGATGAGGTCGCTAGTGGGAGTTCCCACTACTGGTTATTCATTATCCTTTATTTAACCAGGTGAAAAACTCATTGAGATTAAAAATCTCTTTTACAAGAGAGACCTGGCCAAGATGCAGCAAAAAACATAAAGGACAAATTTCAACATATATAAAAAAAACAAATAAAAACACATCAGAATACACATACATATACATATATATCACAAAGACCTTGTGCTGAAAAAAATAATCTTATGAACAATTACACTGACCAATGTTCACCTGCTCCATACTTTTCAGAGTGGAAACAAACTGTCTATAAGAAATTAAAGTAATCATTTTTAACGATTTTTGAAGAAGGTTCCAGGCAGAAGGTGCAGCAAACATAAATGCTTTTTTTCCTAATTCTGTTTTTACACCGGGGACCGACAAGTGTAATACATCATTTGAACGTAATCCATAATGGCCGTGATTTCTTGTTAAAAGGACACTCATATAGGTAGGAGCTAGTCCAAGAAGTACCTTGTAAATGAAACATAGCCAGAGTGTCTACTGAATGAATGACATCCAATGATGTGGAGAAGGATCATACGCGCTCCGCTCCTATTGGTTGTCGCTCCCGAAAGTCGCTCCTCATTTGCATAAAGTTAAACCGATCTCAACTTTGTCGCGTCGCCAGACACGCCCCATCCGGTCGCCGTCGCGCGTGTCGCCGGAAATCGCCAGCTCCCCATTGAAATGAATGGTATCGCGTCGCTTGGTCGCGTGTAGTGTGAATGGGGCTTTACATTACACGCGACCAAGCGAGGCGATACCATTCATTTCAATGGTTAGCGGGCGACTTCCGGCGACACGCGCGACAGCGACCGTTGGCGACTAGATGGGGCGTGTCTGGCGACGCGACAAAGTTGAGAAATTTTTAACTTTATGCAAATGAAGAGCGATTTTCGCGAGCGACAACCAATAGGAGTGGAGCGCACGTGATCCTTCTCCTCAGCCCCTGGGCCTGCAGTGATGGATGGCAAGAAAGCTGATTCGCTGTCTTTTGGATGTCATACTAGTCAACCAGTAGTGGGAACGCCCACTAGCGACCTCATCGCCAGCGCCTGGCGACTTGCAGAGACAAAGTCGCGTGTAGTGTGAACTAGGGCTGTCACTTTTGAAAAAAATCTAATTCGAACGGATATCGAATATCAAGCAATGTATTCGAATATATTCAAATATCTACGAGCCCCCCGCCCCCATAAAAAAAAAAAAAAAAAAAAAACACCATAACAGAGATTCAATCACGAATTTATTAACAACAGTCTGACAGTCATAAACAGGACTCGGGTCATAGCCTGTCTGAAAAAAAAAGTTTTAATTAAATGTTTGAAATATGAATAATCAATATGAGCGTGCCACTATGCATAGCCGATCGCAACATTAGGCTACATAGAAGAAAACAGAATCGGAACAGCATGCTTAACAGCTTAAACAGTGGCCATGAGTAAGACATAGCAGCATTCATTTCTTAATGTTGTTTGCTAGAAACACCAATCTGTGAACTTGATCTGGATCAAGTGCGGCTCTCTTTTTATTCACGATGTTCCCCGCGGTGGAGAACACACGTTCGGAGCGCACAGTCGTGCCTGGCACACACAGGTATTTGCGCGTCAACGTTGAGAGAAGTGGTTATTTGTTGCAGCCTGTGTCTCTCCACCAATGCAGTGTGTTGCTGTCTGCGGGGAGAGTATTGGAGTAGATGAGATGGATTGGAGTAGTAAATTGTCCGCTCATGTTGGCCTTTCTGTGCATTATCTTCCATTTTCAAAACAGATTATTCGCTTGATTTGGTAATGAGCCTACGCTACAATACGTTTAGAGCGCCCTCTACTGGACGAGATGACAAACAATAAAATAAAAAACAAACGGTCTAATCATAGACTGTAAAAAATGCGTTGAGCATGGCACTTTAAAAACCGGATAGTTTATTTATAGTTCGGTTACGGTTATTTAACGTCATGTTCGAATGCATATTCGAATATCGAATAAAAAGTGACAGCCCTAGTGTGAACGGGGCTTTACTCATGCGGTTCCATGAGTAGGCTACCATTTCTTTCTTCCTTTTGTTAAAAAAACAAAGGGTGGATTTTAATTCTAATGAATGAGTTTCTGAACTAGCCTAGATCAACCAATTCATTGAAAAGATCAGACTTAAAATTATTTATTCCCACATCGGACATTGTGAAGAAGATCTAGCGCAGATATCAAGGTTTTCAGTAACACTTAAAAAAAAAAAAAAACATTATTTACACCATTTTATTTATATTTATGGATTTATTTAATATTCATGCACACAAACCAAAGGGACTAATACTTATTTCATAATGCTTTTTTTGTCATTTTAGAGCTTGAATGTTTATTATTATTGCCTTAATTATTTAATTTAAGACGCTTTGAATGTAATTAAATCAAGCGCATCCAGACAGAGCTCCTATTTCAATGTTGTAACATCCCGGCAGGTTTATCATTCTGAGGGCTGTCGAGTTGGAAGCTCTATACGACAGTGGATTTTGTCATTTATGGACAATAGAGTGTATTACAGCAGATCACACACTTGATACAGACAAATGTTTAACCGTAAAGTCTGAGCCTTCCTATGAGACTTGTAGCAGCCATAAAACAGGAACAGCAGAGCAGAGATGTTAGAGGGAAGTCCCTTTGTAACTATCAGTTGTGCTGAAACAGATCATGTTAACAGCTCGACTAGACAGACCCAAATGTTTCTTCAATGGGAGCGTTTGTAGTGACTCCCATTGGAAAAAGGGCAGAGAGGTTAACATGCTGAGAGAGCCGAGAGCAGAGCACAAGAACAAACAAGCACAAACACACACACACAGGCGTATTACGACAGCGCTGGCTGACTGCCTACTTCCTTGAGGACTGGCCTCCATTAAACAACATGTCTAGCACTCACACAAGCTGTGGTTATGATACACTCAATTTCCTCTGTGCAGTGACACACTGTATAAAACAACAGAATCAAGCATTTAATGACTGATATTAGTACATTTCATCACTGGATTTACAGAAATCATTTCACTTTTAAGAAGTGTTTTCTCAAAATTACAACATTGCATATCTAATCAGCTCCTGACGAACACAATTATAATTTATGATTTGAATTATCACTCATTGAGAATTTGAACCTGTCTTCGGAAGGCTTTTGTCTTTCAAATACATTAAAATGTACACATTCAAGGCATTTCAGATTTACATTTAGTGGTGCACGGTATATCGGCCTCCGATATAATATCGCCGATATGGTCAATTTTTAAAAACAGGCCGATAAACATTCCTGTGTATTTGACGTGCGTGTAGATGTGAGTGTGGGGGCGGGGATGTTTGTTTTTGCACAAGCCCATACATTACAAGCGTAAGTCCTGTCAGTTTAAACATCAAGCGCAAGAAGACTGGAACCAGCCGCGTATTTTTGTCCCGCCAAAGGTGAGCGATGTCTTCAGCCCTGCTCCTGGAGGCCCACTGTCCTGCAGAGTTTTACTCCAACCCTAATCAAACACACCTGAACCAGCTAATCAAGCTCTTTAGGATCACTTGAAATCACAGACTGAAGCAGGATTGATATAAACTCTGCAGGGCAGTGGGCCTCCAGGAGCAGGGTTGAAGAAGATGACTGACTGCTGCGCTTGTTTAACTGAGAGAACGAGCAAAAAGAGAGTGAAAGCCCTGGTCGCACTCTCACCGTCTTCAAACTGCGCTCTCTCTCTCCCTCCCTCGCGCATATTAATGAATTGAGTTGACTGAGAACACAGACACGATGGTAAAAGGTCGGAAGACCGAAGTTTTTTTTTTTTTTCTGAACTACCACAGGTTGTGAATTGTGCCTCTGAAAAGCTTTCCACACATTCAGATGACATAAACCACACTTTCAATAAACAAAAAAAAAAAACCTATCTAGTGATGAAATGTTTTCTGTGTTGAGACGAATCTTGTGCGATGTCCTAAACTGCCTGGATAATCACACAACAATGTGCCGTGGTCCGTTAATGACACGTCCGATTCGCGAACTAATGACTCCTTTGAACCGATTCACTTTATTAATGAATGGTTAAAACGACTCGGTTACTAACGTAACCTCGGTTCCCTGAGAGGAGGGAACGAGTATTGCGTAAGCTTACGCTATGGGAAAACTCCTTTTCTCGAGAAATATTGAAGTCTTTATGTAAAACGCATTGCAGCTGCACAGCATACAGCAATGAGCGAGGCAGCTCGGTCATTGGCTGTGCTGCGGCAACTTGCACAAACCAATGACGGGGCGACTCTGAACCCACTTCCAATGAGCGTGCTTCGCGCCCACGCGCGTCAGAGCCCGCCAAGATGGGCGTGGCCAAGGGCTATATATTGGGCGCCCCGTCGTCTGAGTTCTTTAGGTTCAATCGACTGAAGCAAACTGACCAAGCACAAGCACGGCAGATTACGCAATACTCGTTCCCTCCTCTCAGGGAACCGAGGTTACGTTAGTAACCGAGTCGTTCCCTTTCGAGAGGTTCCTCCTATTGCGTAAGCTTACGCTATGGGAACGCCATGTAAAACGCCGTGCGTGCTGACTTCGCTTCTATTAAGCCGGAGGCCGGTGCCTGAGCCTTTGAGCGAAGTAATTATCCAACGAGCCAGCCGAAGGCGGGCTTTATAAAAGGACAACGTGGAACGGCCCGATGGGCGTCCAGAGACACACACAAGCACATTTTTATGTACTGTCATGTATGAAAAATCCTCCACATCAGTTTCAAAGATGTGATTCTATGAGGGAGGAGACAATGCTCAGCATGTACACACCCCAGCCTATGCATAGTTAGACCGACAGTATGTTAGAGTGCAATGAGGGGACCTGTAGGTTATAAAACCTGATAAATGTGGACGGTGAGGCCCAGCCTGCAGCCGCACAAATATCTTGAATGGGTATCCCACTCGACCACGCCCACGAGGAGGCCATGCCTCTCGTAGAGTGAGCTCTGATGCCCAAGGGGCACTGAAGGCCCTTGGCTTCATAAGCCAGCGCTATAGCATCAACTATCCAGCGCGATATTCTTTGCTTTGACACAGCCAGACCATTAGTGCGGCCGCCAAAGCATACGAACAACTGCTCTGTCTGTCTGAACAGGGCAGAACGTTCCAAATATACTCTGAGTGCCCTGACCGGGCAGAGTAAATTAGCGTCACTTTCGTCTGCTGGGGACGATAGCGCGGCCAAAGATATCACCTGTGCTCTGAAAGGAGTAGAGAGCACCTTAGGAATATACCCGTGTTTTGGCCTGAGGACAACCCTGCTGTCGTTAGGTCCAAACTCCAGGCAGGTAGCGCTTGATGACAGCGCGTGCAGGTCGCCCACTCTCTTGACCGAGGCGAGAGCCAGCAAGAGAGCAGTTTTGAGCGAGAGCTGTTTAAGGTGCACAGTTCGGAGGGGTTCGAACGGGGCACGCTTAAGTGCGTCCAGGACCGTGGCCAGGTCCCAAATCGGCACCGAGGGGGGGCGTGGGGGATTTATCCTCCTGGCGCCCCTCAGGAAACGAACAACTAGGTAGTTTTCCCTAGTGTGCGTCCTTCGACCGGTTCATGTGATGCCGCTATGGCAGCCACATATACTTTGAGCGTGGAGGGGGTGCGGCCTGCCTCCAACAGCTCTTGTAAGAAAACGAGCACACTCGGTACTTCGCATGTCTCAGGATTCAGGTTCCTGGATTTACACCAGTCACTGAACACCTTCCATTTCTGGGCATATAAGCGCCTCGTAGAGGGCGCTCGCGCCTCAGTGATGGTTCTCAACACTCCACTGGGGAGGTTCCCGGGAATCCGTTGAGGGGCCACGCATGGAGGGCCCACAGATCGGGGCGGGGATGGAGGATCATCCCGTTGGCCTGCCTGAGGAGATCTAGCCTCAGTGGAATCGGCCATGGGGCAGATTGCATCATCTGCATCAGTTCTGGAAACCACGTCTGGTTCTTCCAGAGTGGGGCTACCAGGAGCACTGCACATTTCTCCTCCCTGATCCGACTGATGACCTGAGGTAGCATCGCGACCGGAGGGAAGGCATACAGCGGGCGGCTCGGCCAGACTTGGGCGAGCGCGTCTGTGCTCTTTGAAAAGAAGAGAGGGCAGTGCGCATTTTCCTTGGAGGCAAAGAGGTCGACCTCTGCTCTGCCAAAGGTTTGCCATAACCACTGAATCGTCAGGGGGTGGAGAGACCATTCTCCTGGGAGAACTTTGTCTCTGGACAGCATGTCCGCTCCCTGGTTCAGAACACCTGGCACATGCGCTGCTCTCAGCGAGCGCATGTTGCGCTGGGACCATAGGAGGAGCTCCCTGGCCATCGAGTGCAGGGAGCTCGATCTGAGTCCACCCTGACGATTTATATGCGAGACTACCGTCATGTTGTCCGTTCGGACTAGGACGTGCTCGTCCTTCAGGTACGGGAGCAGGGCTCTGAGAGCCAAAGCGACCGCTTTCAATTCCAGACAGTTTATATGTAGGCGCTTCTCCGGGTTTGACCACAAGCCGGAGACAGGCCTGCCCTCGTAAAGGGCCCCCCAGCCTATTTTGGAGGCATCTGTCGTGATCATTTTTCTCCTTGTGTTCACGCCCAAACTCACGCCGGACTGATACCAGTCGACAGCTTTCCAGGGCGTCAGGGCTTTTATGCAGCCGTGATTTGCTCTGAATAAAAAGTGGCCCGAGCGCCACGCGTGAGTGGGGACACGGCTTTTGAGCCAGCGTTGGAGAGGACGCATGTGCAACAATCCTAGCTGGAGTACAGCTGATGCTGAGGCCATGAGACCGAGCATCCTCTGAAATCGCTTGACGGGGGCGCGCGCACCCGCTCTGAACGATGTTGCAAGGCGCCGGATAGTGAGCGCGCGCTCTGATGAGAGGCGCGCCGTCATCTGCACTGAGTCTAGCACTATTCCCAGAAAAGAAATATTCTGGCTGGGGGATAGCATGCTCTTTGCAAAATTGATTTTTAGACCCAGGCACTCTAGATGACTGATAATCCAAGACCTGTGTGTCACTAACTGGCTCTCTGATTGTGCTAGGATTAGCCAATCGTCGAGATAATTTAGTATTCGCACTCCCCGCTGTCTCAGGGGGGAAAGTGCTGCATCCATACATTTCGTAAATGTACGGGGTGCCAGTGACAGGCCGAATGGTAGTACTGTGTACTGGTATGACTGTCCCTCGAAAGCGAATCTCAGAAATGGCCTGTGATGAGGCGCTATTGGAATGTGAAAGTAAGCGTCTTTCAGATCCACTGACAGAAACCAATCCCCCGGGCGAACTTGCGCGAGGATATGCTTGGTTGTTAACATTCTGAACGAGCGAATCATTAAAGCTTTGTTCAGATGTCTGAGATCTAGAATGGGGCGGAGACCGCCATCCTTTTTCGGGACGAGAAAATAGCGGCTGTAAAAACCTGCCTCGCTCATAGAGGGAGGGACTGTCTCTATAGCGCCTTTCTCTATCAGTTTGAGCATCTCGGTGCGTAGAACATGTGAAACATCTTTTCTCACTTTCGTCTCTACCACTGCTGTGAAGCGGGGCGGTCTGCGAGCGAATTGAAGCGAGTAACCGTGTTTTATTATGTTCAAAACCCATTTCGGCATGTCGGGGATATTTTCCCAAGCTTTCGCTCGCACAGATATGGGCTGAATGCTGGCCGGGGGCGTGTCGCAGTGACGTATGGCTCCCGCCAGCGAATCGTTCTGTGTTAATACCGAGCTTACAGCTCTCAGCGGCGCGGGCGCGCGCTGAGCAGCTCTGTTGAATGCCGAGTGCAGGGGTGCGTGTGAGATTACAGGCACGCTCGCTGTAATGCTCACAGAGTGAGATGGGGAAATGTTTAACACTGTGTGTATAGTGCTTATGGGTGGGGGTGCATAGACTGTGGTAGGCACGCGCGCCACTTTCATTAAACTTCCCGCTCGTGGCGGGAGGTTTTTGGCCATATAAACAGTGTTTGTGAGTTGGGGTGCGTGCATAACAGCGGGCACACGCGCTACTCTTATACAACTTCCCGCTTTTACTGGAGAAGTGTTTATAACTGTGGGAACAGTGCTTGTGTGTAGTGGTGCATAAGTGACAGTTGGCACACAATCTACATTTATGGGGCGTCCAGCCTGAGCTGGGAAAACATTTGGCACTGCGTTGACAGTTTTGATATGTGGGAATGCGCACTTTGGTGTGGACACGTGACCCTTTAATGACACAGGCAGAAAATAGCTCTTTATGTGATTTCTGTGTGTCGCCGTAAAAACGGCGTTTGTTTGCAGGTGGGCGAGCTGTGTGGCTGGCACATTGGCTGCTGTATAGACATTTCCAGCCGCCTGTAAGTGGACTGGGTAATGCTTTAAACGTTTTGGAGAGAACGGTCCGGCTCTTGCGAGACACGCGCTCTCCCTTTTCCTCCCTGTAGCTAGGAGGACTTACGAGGCTCTGGGTTCAGCACAATCCTGGGCCGAGGTCCCCGTCGCTCGGGCGGTTGTTTCCTGTTGGTAGAGCGCGAGCGGCGTCGAAAATCCGTTTCAGGTTTGGGCTGAGAGACGGGGGGCGCCGTCTTAGCTCGCTGCTGCTGAGGCGGCCGTTGGCGGCTCTGCGATGAGCTAGATCGCTTGGGCAGGAAGTGACGCATAGCCTGTGAGTCCTTACGGGCTTCGGTGAAGCGCTCGGCGAACTCCTTCACCGCTGGTCCAAACAGGTCGCTTTGGGAGATAGGCGCGTCGAGAAATGACGCCTTATCTGCATCCTTCATCTCTGTTAGCGTCAGCCACAGATGGCGCTCAAGGACAGTCAGGTTAGCCATAGCACGGCCGATGGATTGGGCGGTGGCTTTTGTAGCTCGCAGCGCTATGTCAGTGGCGCTGCGTAGGTCCTTAAATGCCTCAGGATCGGGTCCAGACTCGTCCATACTGCGGAGAAGTTTGGCTTGAAACACCTGGAGGACAGCCATAGAGTGAAGCGCTGATGCAGCTTGGCCGGCGGCGGCGTATGCGCGACCGGCGAGAGCTGAAGTAGACCGGCAAGGCTTCGAGGGATGAGAAGCTTTAGCTTTCCATCCAGCGTTGGAGGGTGGACACAGATGATTGGCCACAGCCTCCTCGAGGGGCGGAGTCCCCTCATAGCCTCTTTCTTTCGCGCCGTCCACAGAGGAGAGCGACAAAGAAAAAGAAGGCTTCAGGCGAGCGGAGTGCGGGGCTTTCCACGACTTCGTGAGTTCGTCGTGAACTTCCGGGAAGAAGGGGGAGGGTCTTTGTCGAGGGGCCTGTCGGCGCCCCTGCAGGAACCACTCGTCCAGTCGGCTGCGGGCGGGTTCTTCCGGGGAAGACCAATCGAGCCCGAGGTCTTCCACGGCCTTAGAGAGAATGCGGACGATCTCCGAGTCCATGCTGGAGCCCGCGCTCGTGCCCGCTGATGTCGATGGAGCGGGGTCGAAGGACGAGCCCGGCCAGTCGTCGGATGCAGCATCACAGGAAAAACTGTCATCCTTATCATCGTCATCCCCTGACGCGCCAAACGAGACGAGCCCCATCGCTCCGCTGGAGGGGTGCTGGTCCGCCTGTGTGAACTGGACTGGCGGCGGGGAGTCTTCGGGTGGTGGTGAAGCACGCGGGGATTGGCCCGGCGTGACATCACTGCAAACCGCGTGCTCCGGCGGCCTCTGTGAGCGGCGTTTTTTCTTTCGCGGCTCGACTAGAGGAGACGGCAGCACGGAAGAGCTGGGCTCTTTCGCGGTGAAAACGGCGAAGCGAGCGCGCAGCTCGGTGAGGCCCAGGGCGTCACACTCGGGACATCCGCCTCGAGTGAGGGCAGCCTCTGCGTGGTCCGGTCCCAGGCAGCGGGCGCAGATGATGTGACGATCCCCGTCCTGAAGAGGGCCTCGACACGAGGCGCAGGAAGGCATTTGAAACAACGCCTTGTTAAATTTGCTCTTTTAGAAAGTGTCGCGGGGGCGAACACTGATAGCTTTTGAAAGGATATTAGATGATGCGCGCCGGATGGCTTAGCAGAAGGGCGATCGAAGGCGGCTGAAGGCGCCGGCGTCCTCGAAGCAGTCCTGCTGTAGGCTTGTCGACGGCGGCGGCGAAAAGACTCCAACAAATCCGGAGGATCCAGCGAAGAGAAGGTTCTTTGCTGAAGGAGATTAAATCTAAAGAACTCAGACGACGGGGCGCCCAATATATAGCCCTTGGCCACGCCCATCTTGGCGGGCTCTGACGCGCGTGGGCGCGAAGCACGCTCATTGGAAGCGGGTTCAGAGTCGCCCCGTCATTGGTTCGTGCAAGTTGCCGCAGCACAGCCAATGACCGAGCTGCCTCGCTCATTGCTGTATGCTGTGCAGCTGCAATGCGTTTTACATAAAGACTTCAATATTTCTCGAGAAAAGGAGTTTTCCCATAGCATAAGCTTACGCAATAGGAGGAACCTCTCGAAAGGGAACAACTGATCTGTCCAACACTGAACTCAAGAGACATAAATCGGAAACACTTTACAATAAGGTTCCATTTATTAAAGTCTAGTTAACTACATTAGTTAACATTCTATTAATATTAGTTTCTATGCAGATTTACTCCATGACAAAACCACCCCAGTCATTCTAGATTGATTCATTCTTTCCAAATAGAGCTATTCAAGTCATCTGGTGAAATTGTTTTTATATCGCAGAAAAATTAAATATCGCAATGTCATTTTTTACCAATATCGTGCAGCCCTCGCTAACGTTATGTGTTTTCTATACAGAGATATCGACATCGGTAAATATCGGTATCGGCCATAACAGCAATATTAACATCGGTTATCGGTATCGGCCACAAATTTTCACATCGGTGCATCACTACATGCAATGCAGAGATTCCCAAACTTTTTTTGTCAGCTGAACTTCTTTGACCTGATATATTCACCTGAAGTACTTTACTTTAAAACTTTATAAATGAAAATATCTGACTTCCGGCAACGATCGACGCAGGTTCACGGGTGATGTTTTGCTCTGCTCTCTGGCTGCGCGGGCGCGTTCGTTCTACGTCACGACGCTACGTCCTACCTCGTACGCCGACTTCCATCACCCGTGGACGCGCGTCGATCGTTGCCGGAAGTCAGATATTTTCATTTATAAAGTTTTAAATATGTATATTTTTACGACAAAACCGCACGGATTACCCTCATAAGGCCTTCGTTTATCCCCCTGGAGCCGGATGGATTACTTTTGTGAAGGATATATGCACATTTTGGGACTTGAAGGAGGTGGACCCCATTGCTTCACATTATATCCACTGAAGGGTCTAAGACATTTTCTAAAATAACTGAAAATGTGTTCGTCTGAAACAAGATTGACATATGCATCTTGAACGGCTTGAGGGTGAGTAATGCATGGTTTAAATATCATTTTTGGCTGAACTATCCCTTTAACACTAAACTGAATCATCAAATGAAATAATAAAACTGCATATTCTTCACTGTATGAATTAAACGTATACTGCTTCTTATATAGACTGCTATCACTTTAAGAACTACAGTAATGCAGGGATCTGGAATATACTGATACACGTAGAACCTGGTGTTTTTGACACTTTAAATGCAATATGACGATAAAGAGAATTTAGTTTAGTGCGCGCGCTGTGACAGCTGTGCATTGCGTAAGGCGGTGCGCCCGTCAAATTTAAACTGGCAAGGCGCGCCGTCGCGTCTCTCATACACAGTTTGAAAGCGGCTGAAATCACAGTAATAAGTATCTTGCGGGTGTCGTCGATGGAAATTGCTTATATTGGATAGCATCCTCAATGTCGGATTCATTTAGCAAGGTGATCTACGGTGAAGGTGAACATCACGATAACAACTAAGAGATGAGTGGAACTTGTTTACAGGACCCGCCGTCGTCACATTTATACCACAGTCATTTTGCGAACAGGTTATTCGGTCCTTGATGGCATCGGAGGTGTTATATTCGCTTGTTGGACAGATCACAATGCAATAAGACCCCCCTCTCGATCTGCTCTGAGTAGAACATGACAGGTTTCCATCTCTTTCAAATGACAGTAGCCTAGTTATGGCGTGAATGCATCATAAGCTTGTTGTTTTGGTTTAGGAGGAGCTGTAATGGCGGCTGCTGTTTCGGTTGCGGCGCTCTGTGACTGACGTCTGTCTAACTCGGCATAGCATGAAACGTGCTGATGATGTGTGATGTCTGTGCGAGCAGGTGTGCGGTAGTATGTAAATACATACGCTGACAGGCAGGTAGGACATGGTATCATTGCATCGTTTCGGTCTGAATGCAATGATTGGACGAACATTTTATGGTCCTACACCTTCAACAGATGGTATATATACACTCACCTAAAGGATTATTAGGAACACCATACTAATACTGTGTTTAACCCCCTTTCGCCTTCAGAACTGCCTTAATTCTACGTGGCATTCATTCAACAAGGTGCTGAAAGCATTCTTTAGAAATGTTGGCCCATATTGATAGGATAGCATCTTGCAGTTGATTTGTGGGATGCACATCCAGGGCACGAAGCTCCCGTTCCACCACATCCCAAAGATGCTCTATTGGGTTGAGATCTGGTGACTGTGGGGGCCATTTTAGTACAGTGAACTCGTTGTCATGTTCAAGAAACCAATTTGAAATGATTCGAGCTTTGTGACATGGTGCATTATCCTGCTGGAAGTAGCCATCAGAGGATGGGTACATGGTGGCCATAAAGGGATGGACATGGTCAGAAACAATGCTCAGGTAGGCCGTGGCATTTAAACGATGCCCAATTGGCACTAAGGGGCCAAAAGTGTGCCAAGAAAACATCCCCCACACCATTACACCACCACCACCAGCCTGCACAGTGGTAACAAGGCATGATGGATCCATGTTCTCATTCTGTTTACGCCAAATTCTGGCTCTACCATCTGAATGTCTCAACAGAAATCGAGACTCATCAGACCAGGCAACACTTTTCCAGTCTTCAACTGTCCAATTTTGGTGAGCTCTTGCAAATTGTAGCCTCTTTTTCCTATTTGTAGTGGAGATGAGTGGTACCCGGTGGGCTCTTCTGCTGTTGTAGCCCATCCGCCTCAAGGTTGTGCGTGTTGTGGCTTCACAAATGCTTTGCTGCATACCTCAGTTGTAACGAGTGGTTATTTCAGTCAAAGTTACTCTTCTATCAGCTTGAATCAGTCGGCCCATTCTCCTCTGACCTCTAGCATCAACAAGGCATTTTCGCCCACAGGACTGCCGCAT
Source organism: Rhinichthys klamathensis goyatoka (assembly GCF_029890125.1). Classification (NCBI taxonomy): domain Eukaryota; kingdom Metazoa; phylum Chordata; class Actinopteri; order Cypriniformes; family Leuciscidae; genus Rhinichthys; species Rhinichthys klamathensis. Next base: position 153,596 of record NW_026606652.1, on the reverse strand, counting down.
ACTGGATGTTTTTCCCTTTTCACACCATTCTTTGTAAACCCTAGAAAAATGGTTGTGCGTGAAAATCCCAGTAACTTATGGAATTATTTTTGTGCCGATAAAAATGAACGTAACTTTTCAAGAAATCAATGAAAACATAAATTGAAACTGAATAAAATATCTTTGAAACTGAAAAAGAATGAATCGCAGGCATTTTTTTTACTTTGTTTTTAATACACTGCATGTTTTGCTAACTATTCCTCATATTTCTTTTACTGATCTAAACTTACAAATGCGCTTCCAGAGTTTTCATTTACGCTTCTGAAGTTTTCGTTTACGCTCCCTGAGTTTCCGTTCGCTGTTCTGACACATATCTCTCGTGGGGGCGGGGCTAGTAGCAGTGTGTTCTCATTGGTTACTGAGTTTTTGATTGACATCTTTCTTGACCTGGAAGTGAAGACGTCAGTGTTGTGTTTACATGTGTGGATCTATTTTTTAGTCTATGGTGTGGATGTGAGCGTCTGTAAGCGCAGCTTTCTATTTCATTCAGGTGATATTAAGTTTATATCTGTATTTATTTACTGCTACACTATATTGTTGAGATGATTTCTTATAGAAGGAATAGTACAGACAAATGATATAATTTGTCATCGTCGACATCAGAATACTGGATAGCCTACTCGTGGTAAGTCAGCTTATTTTTTATTTTATTTTTTATTAATTAATACTAAACTAATACTATTTATAATACAGTACTTGCTTTTTCAGGTGGAGAGGCATATTAGAGCTCAGTGAGAGCCCATAACATTATACAGCAGTGTCGTCTTGATTTAATTGGTAAGTATTAGCCCAATCATTACATGACTTGTTTATCTAACGTACATACGGTTACATTACAGTCTTCGATTAGACCATATTTCCCCCCTGCCACCCCAACAACATTGGGCTAGAGTACTGTACAGTATCTGTACTGTAGCCTACAGTACAAAAAGTACTGTATCAGACAATGACCGATGCCATTGGACCAGAGCGCTGTCAATCACTGCCCGATTCAACTTTGGCAATGTAAAGCCAATTGCTGATTAATTTGCGATGCAGAGTTTTTAAAAGAGGAGAGACAGGACCTGACCACATTCCACGTCTCTATTCATAATATGTAAACACTTAATTATTTTGAAGTATCACCCTGGGCGCAATATTTAGTCTGCAAAATGCAACAAAATGCTTTTTCTGTGTCCATATTTGAGCAATAATAACGCAAAAAAAAAAAAAAAACATTTCGGAGAAAAATGTTGAATTTTTAATAGTCTTTAATAATAAATATATGTCCAAATGCAAAACCTAATACATGCAAGTAATTATGACTGAAAACATCCAGCAACTAGGGAATACACAGCCATAGATAAATGTTTATAGGGCTATACAGCCATCTACTGGTTACACAACAGTATTACAGACGATAAATGGTGCATGACTCGGAGGTAAATATTTAGTACTGTAAAATCCCTTAAAACATAATTTGTTTGAAATAATTATTTTAAGTCTGCAACTTGTTACTGTTTTGATTGTTTTGATTATTTTATTTTCTCCTATGTAAAGCACTTTGAATTACCATTGTGTATGAAATGTGCTATATAAATAAACTTGCCTTGCCTTGCCTACTGCATGTGGGAGTTCAAAGCAGTTTGTATTGTTAGATTATAATACATTTCCTTTCTCATTTTCCAGGGAGTTGAGCAACTTTTCCATAAACAAAATGCTGATGCTGACACAGAGGATGGAGTGATAATACCAGAGATCAACTGTCTTCCATCAGACAATAATGTTACTTTCTTCAGACATATCACCTTTGAATGACTGGGATCCTGATCTTCAGACACCTGATGTATTTTATTTTAATATTATAAAATAGCAAATATTTTAATTTCTTTGGAGCTCTAGATTAAAACAAACACAATTTACAAGTACACAAGAGGTTGCAGTTTATCCTTATTAGTCTATGCTGATCATATACCAACAGCATATGGGATAGTTCACCCAAAAATAAAATTCTCACTTATTTTACTCACCCTCATGCTGTCCCAGATGCATTTTACTTTCTTTCTACAGATAAATACGAATTAAGATTTTAAGGAAAGTAATCCATCTCTGCGAAAACCACACACAGTGACCGTGATGTCCATGCGACCTCAGTGGATGAATCAATGCCTTCTGAACTGAAACAATAGGATAAGAAAAATACTAATAATGTAAACTGTTTTAACTATTCAAAATCACTTCCGACCAACTGTCCTACATGGGTTACAATCCACTTGTTTTATATGGACTCACAGAGATGTGGATTATTTCCTTAAAAATCTTTGTAATTATGCATTTTGTATGTATAGCCTGTTATGAGAATACTGTGCATTACATGTATAGTATGCAGTTAATGTTTTGTGGCTTCTGGTCTTTCCTGTCACAACATAATCGCATCCAAGACTTTCAATTTGATACTTGTGTATATGCTGTAGTGACAGTAAAGTATGTAAATTTATTTAATTTTTTATTTAAATTCATTTAACTGATTTTATAAGTCATAATTGAACCTGTTGATGATTGTTCAAATATATTTACAATTTTAAATGTTAGAAGATAATATTAACTAAATGAAATAAATAAAATTATCAGCATGATTAAAAAAATGGCAACAAAAACATTCTTTGTGTGAAATATGTAATGAAATGTCCTTTGAGGTCTGTATCATCTGACAGCAAGCCACGATTGTAATTTTCATAGTTTAAATTCCTCTTATTTAAGTGATCATACATTTTGATGGTGTAAATGCATATGGTAACAATGAGAAATTTGATGGTTGCCAACCTTGATTACCTGGTTGAAGTGAAACTTTCTTGACGGCTGAATATATCACACACGTATACTAGTAGTAGGCTATTCTCTTTAAATTGTAATAGCACAACCTAATCAGAGCCTAACATGCAAAAGAATCATCAGGAATAAACAAATATTCTCCTAAAACTTTGGACACAATATTTTAAGTAGGCATATACAGTAGGCCTACTTTGATGTACAATTACACCTGAATAGACTGAAGAGATCTCTTGCGCTCCTAAAAGTTTCTGTTGACAAAGTAGTAGCAGCAGGTAAATACAGATAAAATTCAAAAACAAACATAACTTAATATCACTAAAATTAAATAGAAAGCTGCGCTTACAGACGCTCACATCCACAAGTAAGCAACACTGACGTCTTCACTTCCAGGTCAAGAAGCTGTCAATCAAAAACTCAGTAGCCAATGAGAACACACTGCTACTAGCCCCGCCCCCACGAGCGATTTGTGTCAGAACAGCGAACGAAAACTCAGGGAGCGTAAACGAAAACTTCAGAAGCGTAAATGAAAACTCTGGAAGCGCATTTGTAAGTTTAGATCAGTAAAAGAAATATTAGGAATAGTTAGCAAAACATGCAGTGTATTAAAAACAAAGTCAAGAAAATTGCTTGCGATTCATTCTTTTTCAGTTTCAAAGATATTTTATTCAGTTTCAGTTTATGTTTTCATTGATTTCTTGAAAAGTTACGTTCATTATTATCGGCACAAAAATAATTCCATAGTAACTGAGCAGATTGTGAAATACTCAGACTGGCCCGTCTGGCACCAACAACCATGCCACGCTCAAAATGGCTTAAATCACCTTTCTTTCCCATTCTGACATTCAGTTTGGAGTTCAGGAGATTGTCTTGACCAGGACCACACCCCTAAATGCATTGAAGCAACTGCCATGTGATTGGTTGCATTAATGAGAAATTGAACAGGTGTTCCTAATAATCCTTTAGGTGAGTGTACATATAAATACATTTAGACAACTTAAATATATACTTTATATGCATTTGAACAACACCAGGATGATTTTCATTTTAGGGTGAACTATTCCTTTAATGTCAGTTAATAAAAATACAGTTGTTCATGTTAGTTCACAGTGGATTGACTAATGTTAACAAATACAACTTTTGATTTCAATAATGTATAAGTAAATGCTGAAATTAACATTAAGATTAATAAATGCTGTAGAAGCATTGTTCATTCTTAGTTAATGTTAACTAAAATGAAACTAATTAATAAATGATGTTAACTAATGAAACCTTAATGTAAAGTGTTACCTAAATAAGATATTCAGATACGTTTAATATAAGTAACAGAATACTAAATTACAAATATAATTTCCAAATAAGAGCAGCACTCATCCATCAGCCTAGAAAACTACTGTATACATAAGTAAAACACACAAAACCAAAAATTTCAGGACAGATTACACAATATCTCACGCCACTGTCGACCTATAAAATATTACGTTTAAAATGAAAAAACCAGAGGGAAACTTCAAACCTCTGTTTCGGTGCAATGTACATTTCAATCTCTCATATCTGGCAGAAGTGTTTTTATTGCATCAGCGATGTTCTGCAGGATGACTCTCCTCAGAGCCGCTGACAGTGATGCCGTCTGATGTCTGTCAAAGGAACATCACCTAAATGCTCTTTCAGTGGCAAAAAAAAAATCCTCCTCACTGCCCCGTCTGTTTTTGAGACAAGAAGATTGCTGTATGATTTTGACAGGCCAAGTATTTGGATATGTAAACATCTAAACAGTAAAATTTACAGCACATAAATTTTTTTTTGACTGTATATAGTGGCCAAACGTGATGCCCAGCCTAGGAAAATTGACATCTTCACCCTTTTATTCAAATATTATTAAAATATGTAAGCATACTGTAATAGTGCTTTGAGTTAGATGTTTTATTTGTGAAAACACAATGAAACAAATTGTGCGGACATAATTTTTAAAGCAAATGCAAAAGAAAGAGAGAACCTATATATATATATATATATATATATATATATATATATATATATATATATATATATATATATATATATATATAATATTTTATATCTTATATCTTAAAATATAATATATTTTCCTCATATTTTGATGGGTAATGTGGTTCATTAAAAAACGATATCAATCACACAAAAAAGTACAGTATGCTGTCTATGATGAACAAAATGTATGCATTTAATTTTTAAGAACCTAATTCAATCTCGTCAAATCAATGCTGCTTTATGCAGTCACTTTGTATGAACATAAGGCAAACAGGAAATCCAGTGGGAGTGTGTGATTGTGAACTTTACTTTCAACAGCAGCACACAGTCTGCGACTCGCTTTCAACAGTAAATCAGTCAAAGCAGAACTGCTTTTAAAGTATTGTTTGGAAAATCCCCTTGACCCAGAAGACTGCCTTATCCTTGGGTCTAGAACACCCCCGGTGCATGAGAAAGATCTTTTTTTCCGCCTTTGGGGGAAAAGAGTATATATTCCATTTAAAGATGAATGAAGAGAACTGATAAAAAAGATGTCTGTCTCATCGCTTCCTGCATTTTTAAAGTTCACTGTGAGTTTCAAAGTGAATGCGGCTTTTACATCATTCTTTTATGACAAAAAAGATACATTTCAAGATTACAAAAATATGTTTTGTCATTATCTCAGTTTATAATTAGTCAATTAAAGGAGAGTTGGCAACTGATCAATATTGTTGCACAATATTATTTGTAGGGTACATTAAACTGTTAATTAAGCACAATAATGATCAATGTATGTCAATTAACCTAAAATCATGTAAATAGCCTATATAACTGGTCATAAACTACTTATAAAACAGTACTAATAATAACATACATTTTTATGATATGTTTTGTTATTATTTGTAATTATTAGTAGATTGCAGGTTCTGCAAAGGGTATGTTAACTTAGCAGAGCTGCTGCATACATATTGCTATTTCCGGTAACACTTTATTGTACAGTGTCCCAGTTACACGTTACTATAGTTCTTACTATACATTCTGCATCATTTTGTAGCTAACCCTAAACCAAACCCTCATCCTAAGTACATATAATACAAAGTACATATAATAAACTACATCCTAAGTAGTTTATTATTATTTACTCAGTATCAATAAAATAAAACAAAATGTAATAAATTCTCATTATCCTCAAAATACAAATAATTGCATCATCACACAATAATTTCAATGTAATAAACATGATTTGGGGAAAAAAATGAACTATTATGCAAAATTACAGCAAATATTCATAATGGTCACTGAGTTGGTATATTTACAGATTGACCAGTAATTCAGCAAAATAACTGTTTTCTCAACTAAAGCTTAACATATAAAACAGTTGCAACGGCGGCCAAAATAAAATCAGTCACCTAACCTATTCGATTTTAAATAACTTATCCAAACAGCAAACAATTCCAGCAGTAAAGCTTTGGCTTCTTGCAGATGCTGTCATCTAGATGTATGGCTTATAATTGGGGCTGAAACGCTTTCGAAAGCTTTGGCTTTCTGCACCAAATTAAGCTCTGGTGTAGGTCTTCCTTTGTGGATTTACTGCAGATTTTCTTTAAAAGTTAATCTTGAAAATGGTGTGGATAATAACTCTTTCCCTGCCAGCATTTTTTTTTTTTTTAAGTGTTGCCATCCAGCGCCAGCATTTTTAAAGCATTTTCACAAAATAATATTTTGTTGTATGAATACCTGAACAGCGGGCGGAACTTCTCATAAACTTAGTGAAAACAAGAAAACAACTTCTCATTAACTTTTAGAGTCAAGTCAAGTCAAGTCATCTTCATTTATATAGCGCTTTTAACAATAGAGATTGTTTCAAAGCAGCTTTACAGAGATAAACATACAATTTACGGTAACAGAGATTGTTTTGGCTTTATAGCGATTTTTGAATAGTGTTATTTCCAGCTAAAGTTGCTGTTTGGATAAGTTATTTAAAATCGAACAGGTTAGGTGACTGATTTTATTCTGGCCGCCGCTGCAACTGTTTTATATGTTAAGCTTTAGTTGAGAAAACAGTTATTTTGCTGAATTACTGGTCAGTCTGTAAATATACCAACTCAGAGACCATTATGCATATTTGCTGTAATTCTGCATAATAGCTACATTTTTCCCCAAATCATGTTTATTACATTGAAATTATTGTGTGATGATGCAATTATTTGTATTTTGAGGATAATGAGAATTTATTACATTTTGTTTTATTTTAGTGATACTGAGTAAATAATAATTAACTACATGTACTTAGGATGAGGGTTTGGTTTAGGGTTAGCTACAAAATGATGCAGAATTTATATAGTAACTATGTAACGTGTAACTGGGACAGTGTTCAGTGTTACCGAAAATAGCAATAGAGGGACGATCTGATTAGTCAATTTTCCTGTCATTTGAAATTTGCCTCTCTTGGCCCCTCTTTAATTTCACAGCTGTACCACCGTCTCCTGGACATCCAACCAGGCCCATATTCAAGTGTGGTGTAAAGAAGCCACGCCCATGTCCAAATACGGCACATTCTCATTAGCCCCTGTCTTTACTGGTAAATTGCCGGTAAATTACAGGTATGTGACCTTTTCAAAAATACCGATAAATTGGTTCCGGCAATTTATCAGTAAGGGAAGTTGTAACATTACCAGTAAATTACCGGTAATGTGCTCTTTGTGAACGCGGAATGAAGATTACCGTATGATCACGTACGAGGTCAGAACGCGCTGACGTAAGAAGTCTGCTTTGGGCCAATCATAAAGTTCTTATGGAGTTGACGTGAATACTCAGCGCTGTTTACAGTGCGCTTTTTAATAGGTTTTCCATGTAAATATGCGCAAGATGATAATCTTTGACCGTTGCGCCACGTCGCTCAGCTTTTTCACGCTCGAGACCCAGCCTTCTTTTCCATTCATCAGCGCTGCGGCTCTGCAGTTGGATACTATTATGCGCGTCTCGTGTTTTTAAGAGCAAAAACACATTCTGCATGACCATCCCGTTATGCCTTTCACTCAGACATCAAATTGTTTTGTCAAATTGAATATATAGTGAAACTAAAGCGTTTCTCATGCGGGCAGATGAAGACAACGGCGCGTCGTTTAAAGATCACTTCCGATGACTGACATCACAGAGTTTACCGGTATTTTTGAGCTGATGTGTGAATGGTCTCTTACTGGTAAAAAGCTGGAACGACGTTGCTTTAGTGAACAGCATATTAGTGTATTTACCGGTTAAGTCATTCTGGCATTTTTACGGTAATTTACCGGGATTGCTGAGTGAAAGGGGCTATTGCCGTGACTTTTCCCAAACCAGTTCAGCGGAAACACTGCCCTGCCGCCAATTTTTAACATTTTATTTGTCATGTCAATCACAGTACTGATAGCCTACAACAAACACTGATCCCTAAACCTACCCGGCCGTGACTATAACCTTAAAGGATTAGTTCACTTTAAAAAAAACTTTTGCTGATAATTTACTCACCCCCATGTCATCCAAGATGTCCATGTCTTTCTTTCTTCAGTCGAAAAGAAATTAAGGTTTTTGATGAAAACATTCCAGGATTTTTCTCCATATAATGCACTTCAAGGACCACTTCAAGGTCCAAAAGACAGTTTCAGTGCAAACTGCAAACTGTTCAAAGGGCTTTAAACGATTCCAGACAATGAATAATGGTCTTATCAAGCGAAACGATCGGTCATTTAAAAAATAAATAACAAAGTTTAAGTTTAATAATGTCAAATGCTCGCCTTGCTCTGTTCTGTGATGCACGTTCGTGACTCTCCTGTTCGAACTCATTCATCAAAATGAACAAATCTTTTTTCGAATCATTTGGTTCATTTAACGAACGAAATGAACGAATTGACTCGGAAAAAGATTTGTTCATTTTGATGAAAGAGTTCGAACAGGAGAGTCACACAGAAGGCGAGCATTTGAGCTTATAAAACTTAAACTTTGTTATTTCTTTTTTAAATGAGCGATCGTTTCGCTTAATAAGACCCTTATTCATCGTCTGGTGTCGTTTAAAGCCATTTGAACAGTTTGCAGTTTGCACTGAAACTGTCTTTTGGACCTTGAACCGTTTGGTGCCCAGCAAAGTGCATTATATGGAGAAAAATCCTGGAATGTTTTCATCAAAAACCTTAATTTCTTTTCGACTGAAGAAAGAAAGACATGGACATCTTGGATGACATGGGGGTGAGTAAATTATCAGCAAAAGTTTTTTTAAAAGTGAACTAATCCTTTAACCAATGAAATTAGCTGAAGGGCGGGATTTCTGGTAAAATGGTTTGGGGAAAAATTCATGCTTCCTTCCTCATTAACTTTGAAACAGGAAGAAGCATCGAGAAGACTTAACCCTCATACCTAATTCTTTTTCATTTACTACTTATATTTTTCTTTTTATGACAGACAGCACTGAAACCCACTCAAAACCTACCATTACGCCTAAAACCCCCCTTTAATCTGGAACCTACATACTGAAAGCAACCTAAAACCTACCCTTATGCCTGAAACCTGCTCAAAACCTCCTCTTACGCGTGAAAACCCGTTCAATCGGAACCCTACATACAACAATTCAGGTTTCCTGGGCGGAACGGGGATGGGTAGTCGCAAGGTGACCTATTGGTCATGGGCGTGCGTGGCTTCTGACATCACACTTGGATGTGGGCGGTGTTGGATGTCCACCGCAGGATGCAGCGAGTCCTATTTGGGACCACCAATCACAGAACAGGAAAATGGGCGTCAACACAACAAACTGAATAGGCAGATTTTAAGGGTTTATTTCCTCAGATGTGTATTGTCAATTTATGAATTCCAAAAATAGCTTTAGAATGTTTCGATTTAGAAAGTTTGTAAATATAATTTTTTACAACCCTGTCTTTTTGAGGGCCTAGAGAGCCCTGACGGTTCCCCCATATATATTTTTAACATCGCACTGCCAGTCGCTGCTAACTACACTGTCAAAACTGTTTTTTGGTCGATTATATAAGCAACTTCGAGAAAATGAGTTGTTTTCTTTCCAAAGACTGCGCCATCTGTTAGAAGAGTCTGGTGTGTCTTCGTGGGCCATGAATCATATGAACATCTGGTCCAGGTGAGAACATGATAAGCACACAAACACAGTCACGCACACAAACTCAAGCAGCTCTCAGTGTGTGAGCACTGTCGACTATGAGCAGCGCAGTCTGCTTTGCTCTTCAGTTTCCACAGTAAAGTCTTATTCCTAACTGTGAGAATGTCAGTGAGGGTAAACACAGCTGATCTACAAACACTTTCACACAGATGTTTGCAGTTGCATTGATTCCAGCTCTGAATAAAGACAAAGTAATCTCATCACAGAACAGATTACTGGAATCCAATTCGATGAGTAAACAAAGTAATATTCAACACAAAACTCTGCATCTATATGTCTCTTCTCTGTGTCAGCTTATAGAAAGATCAGATTTATGTCAAAACTTTGAGAAGACAAGGCTAGGCAGCTTGAATTTGTGCAGAATGAATACTGAAATAAGTAATGAAGTATTTCGGACCTGAAATGTGGGTCTTCAGTGGAGGTGAATTAGTGAAGTTGTTAGGCAGAATTGTACTGGGCGCTTTTAAACTCTTTTTAAATCCGGGTGTGAGATTATTTAAAGGGATAGTTCACCCAAAAATGATAATTCTGTCATCATTTACTCACCCTCATGGCGTTCCATACCGGTAAGACTTTTCGTTCATCTTCGAAACACAAATGAAGCTATTTTAATGAAATCCATATGACTCAATTGGTTTAGTCCAATTTTTATGAAGACTCAATCGCTTTATATGATGACCAGATTGAATTTGGGCTTTTATTCACATATAAACATTCATCAACTCACACATCAGTTGTGGTAAATGGAAGCTCAAGCATGTTTGCTTGACGTGCGAGAACCAATGAGGTTCATTCTCGTGTGTCAAGCAGGTTCGGTTGAGCTTTTGTTTATGTTCGCTGATCAATGTTTATATGTGCATAAAAGTCTAAATTCAATCTGTTCATCATAGAAAGCGATCAAGTCTCTTCAGAGTATTTAGGCTAAACCGCTCAATTCATATGAATTAGTTTTATGAACTTTTTGAAGCGTCAAAGTGGTAGTTGCTTAGCTGTCAATGGAGGGACAGAAATCGCTCAGATTTCATCAAAAAGATGAACAAAAATCTTACTGGTTTGGAACTTACTGGGTGAACTATCCCTTTAATCAACCTTCTAAATCATTTTAGGATGATTTCATTAAGTATAAATTACAATCAACCTTCTAAATCATTTTAGGATGATTTCATTAAGTATAAATTACAATCAAGTCACTGTATTCTTTTTAAAACAAGATATATTGTTTTTAGTCTTTATTAATGGATTATCTTGCAATAGAAACATTAATTTCAGAAAACTGCAAAACAGGCCAATACTATATGATAAATACATTTTTACACACTTTTTGATCTTGCATCAGTTCTCTAGAACTTTGCAAGTTCTCCTGTCATTACAAGTACAATCTAAAATAAAGATCTATGTGAAATAAATCAACAAGCAGTATGACAGTAATTCAACCTCAGAGATTTAAGTACCAATAAAGAAAGCACACGTCAGAAACACTGGAGCATTGTCGGTCCTGGAGAGCCAAAGTCCTGTAGAGTTTTGCTCCAACCCTGATAAAAGCTCACCTGCCTGTAGCTTTCTAGTAACTTCAGACATTGATACGCTTGTTCAGGTGTGTTTGATAAGGGTTTACGCTAAACTAGACTGTGGCGCTCTAGGACCGAAGTTCGCCACCCCTGTGCAAGACGGGAAACAAATACAGATATGCACAGCATTAAAAAAATCAATAATAAATAAATCAGCATAAGAATCTCAACCCTTTTTATGTGCAACTTTTTTGTTGAATTATTCCAGACAGCAATGCAAAATTACATGCAGATAAACCCTTAGTTAGGGTCAGTAGTAGAGACGGGTTAGCATATCAGACTACTGCTATCAGTTAAACATGACAATTACTCTATAGTGACACAAAATCGGTTTGGCATCATAACGCATTCAATTGAGTCTTATAGAGCGTCAATACTTCTGTCTCTGAACAACGAACGAAAGATGAGTTGTGAGAAGATAGAAAACTAATTTTTTTTTCATTCCAGTTCTGACTGGCAACCAAACCTAGTTAAAACAGAACTTTAGTAGTAACTACACCAGGAGTTAATGTGCATATTCATCATCACTGAGATCCGAGTCGTCGGCATCAACTGCCCCTTCAATCACAGATTTCTTCCCTTTACAGCACGAAACAACCAAACCAATGAGAAAGACCTGCAACACAACAGCAGATGCATTAAGACACACTACTCTCATGATATTGCATCAGAACCTTAGGTCCTTGTAGTGATGTGTTTATTAATTTCTTACAGTTCAAATAATATAGCAGGTCATTTTTAAAAAGGAATGTTTTTGCAAATTCATGAACTTACCAAAAGGAAAGCCCAGTTGCCAAAATAGTAGATGGTGCTGAAGAACCAAAACTTGTGCAGGAACAGATATGATCTTGTTACTGTGCACTGGTCTGTAAAACAAAAGGTGAAGAAAACGGTCCTTTCATTTAAGGTCCTTTTCATTAATATTGTTACACAATATTTCTATTTCAAATAAATCCTGATTCTATTTTTCAAAGTCCTGCTTTCAACCAAAATATTACGCCGCACAACGGTTTTAAACATTGATAATAATAAGAAATATTTCTTGAGCAGCACATCATCATATTAGAATGATTTCTGAAGGATCGTGTGACACTGAAGACTGGAGTAATGATGCTGAATATTCAGCTTTGCCATTACAGGAATAAATGGCATTTTAAAACACATTAAAATGGTATTCTCGTCCCTAGATACAGCTCAGGTCCCTGCTTTAATGTAAGTCTAAAAAGAATAAGCAAACACTAATGTGTTTGTAGGGTCAGAAGGTCAGTAGGTTAGTCTTTACCCCGCCGTCATGCAGAGCGAGGGAAAGTACTCACACATGCGTGACGATACGTGTTCTCATCAAAGAGCATGACACAGTACACTGTAAAAAGTGCTACACCCACAAAGTAGGTTTTATATATTTTAAATATTTGTAATCTAGTTTATTTTATTGGTTTTATACAAAAAGAGTATCAAAATACTTCCTCTTTACTTAAAATATATCAGTTTTTATATAACAATATATTTTAAATAAAACCCATGCAATTTATTTGGGTAGTTATTTGTATGTGGTTGTTGTGTACAATAAATGTTATAAAAGTGAGTTGACAGTGCACAATTTATTTGAGCAGCTGTCGATGTGACAGGTGTGTTCATCAAACGTAAATATTTTAAATTTTATAAGTTGGCATTATCCCTTTTTCACTGGCGGGGACTCCAGACAGATGCAATATCTTCCTCGGCACTTCAACTGTTTGGTCGCTGCAGCGGATCTGAATTTCAGGGTCTGATTAACACGGTGAGTTGAGCAAATTTAGCCGAATGACTGGTGATGTAAACTAAAGTCACAAAATCGCTTACTCCACTAGGGAGCTGAGGTTAGGTTTGCAAATTGTATAGCTAGCTATCCTGCACACATGGTAAGCTAAGATGGCTGCACAGTGTGGTCGATCGGCAGACAACAGCAGCAGTGTTTAAAAACACATACAAGTTACGTATGTAATAATTAGTTGCACAAATGCCCTCAGTTATATTTTTAGATTGCACAGATTAAATTTCGTGATCATATGCGATCGAAACGGTCGCAATTTCGAGCCTTCAGGCAATAGTTGTGCGGGCAAATAAGGGAAAGTAAGATGTGGTGTTTTATGGACAACACTTTGTTTTGTGTGTTCTGTGTCTTTGACAGAACTCAGAGATTATGTTATTATACTTTTGCATTACTAAAGCAGATGCACAGATTAGACTGTATGTATGTTTAGTAGTCTGTCTGATTTTAGAGATTTGATCCACGATATTTTAATGCTGCATTGTCAATTAATGACAGATTTTTGGTCTAGATTCTTATACTATTTCTAACCTATTACTTAAAGAAGTTACATTTACAACTGATTTTTTTTAACCTTATTTCTAACATCTAACATTTTCCTGGTCTTTAGATACCCAAGCACTTTTGTTACCTGGGGTCTTCGAGCTTCACATCCAGGTAAGACAAACTTCAGAATAGATTCAATTACAATTTGATCAGATTATACGTGTTCTGTAAGTCCAATAGACGTTCAGGGAATCTCCATACAAGGTTAAAAACTAGTTCAGATGTGGACATATTTTATGTAATTTAATGTCTAATTTAGACAATTTAAACTTTTTCTGGACCAAACACTTTCAGGATGCATTAAATTAAAACTCATGTTTATTTCAACGTAATTTCTAATTGCAAAGCAACTCTCAGACAGTGTGTGTTTGTCCAAAAATCATGAAATCATTACTGTCTACTTAGGGCAGGCAGCTTAAGGTCCCTGGTTCGAATCTGATTTCTCTCATGATCCAAATATGTATAAATGACAGATGCTAAACTGTCTAAAGGTGTCAGTGCGTGTTTGTCCAAAAATCATGAAAAGAAACTTCACTGTCTGTGAATTGCTTTGCAATTACACATGAAAATTACATTGAAATAAATGTGAGTTTTAATTTAATATATCCTGAGAGTGTTTATTTGGTCTAGAATAAGTATAAATTGTCCAAATGAGACCTTAAATGATGTTGAAAATTGTCCACATTGTCCACATCTGAACTAGTTTTCAACCTTGAATGGAGCTTCCGTGAACGTTCATTATAGAACACCTCAAAAAAAGTCGTAAAAACGTTCATTCTGGCTCCTCAGTGGACGTCTTTTCAATGCACGTCTTTGTGACAAAGACGTTGAAAAGATGTCTTTTGGACATAATTTTGCTTAGTGGGTTTATTAATATTGTGATGATATGGGGTGATTACATTTGCTCTGGAAAGATATTTAAACTCTGTAGCTTAATTAACAGTAATGTGATGACCAATCAGGTACAGGCAAGGACAATTGCATTTGTTTTATTGTAATGCATCCTTTGAACCAGAAAAATACAACACTCATGCTAGAGTAGATCATGATATTTTAGTACCCACAATCTATGGCATTGTCATGGTAGACTTCACTCTGGTCACATGTTCTAGTCACAGTATCCATCTTGTATCCACCACCTTTAGCAACAAAAGTACAATTTGGACTTTGTGTCTTATCTCTTCTACCTGTCTGCTAATATTCATCTCATTTCCTATTTGTCTGACCAAACTCTTGTTTCTTTTTTGTCTCCACCAATAGAGTCGGGCTGAAAAAGAGGTGCACGCTGAGCTTGGCAGTTGCCCACTGAAAATTTACATGTTTCATCACCCCGAAACGATTGGGATTATCATATAAGGACAGCCCGTGGTCAGAGGTGTGCCAAACCTGTTGAAAGCATGCTGCCTCCTGTTTGAACTTACCTATGCTCTCGACCTCATGTCTCCCTCAAAACTGGTGTATACTTGATATATATCAGAGGCTTTTTGTAGGATTGGACCCTGTGCGTCCTAAACCATCATCATGTAATTTTTGACATTGCAGTTCCAGTGTGATACAATGTGATGTTATGGCTCACATTTACCTTGATCCAAACATTTCAGATTGGGCAGTTTGGATATTTCACTGTACTGTTCAGAACAGGTTGAAAATACACTTCTACAGTGTTTGTTTTATATTAGAGTGTATGTGCGGCCACATTTATTTGCTGTTTTGTAGTCACTGTTAAAAGTGACACTGGTTGACATTGAATAAATTATATATTGTCTTCAATCTATCTTCTCATCTTTTTCTTCTTCAATTGAATTTGTAATTGTTATTGACAATTAAAAAAATATATATTAAAATGTTTATTCACATATGATTAAGTAAATTTTACTAAGAAAATAAAGTTCATAAAACCTAATTAAAATGAGTACAGGTTACTTGTAGCAACCCATAAATAAGTTACCTGTACCAAGAAAAGTAGGTTTATCCAACTGAGTAATACTAGTACTATTAGTTAACTCAACTTGATTTTGTTGCGTTTCTATAAAGTAATGTTAAAGTGTTCAATATACTTAAAAAAGGCTGCAAGTTGAATCAACATAAAACATCCAATGCAGCCACTTGCCTCACTTTTTATAAGTTAGATCTAGGTATTACTTTTTACAGTGTAATTGCTGACACACACGCTTTACAGGTTTGTGCTAACAACACGCCTTTCAATTAAATGCATGAGAGAACCTTTTAGCTAGAGCCGCCTCAAGCTACACTGATCAGAAAACCGGCATCAAGCTGATGACCATGTCAATGAAGAGGAAACCAGTGAAAACAATAACAAACATCAGGATTAAAATGACAATTTAGGTGGTACTTGGCAACCCAAAATAGCCGACATTTTGACAAATCCGGAGAAGAGAAAAATATGTATTAGTTACATTTCCAATAAATAAGCCTCATAGTTTGAGGGAGAAAAAAAATCAAATTGCGATATTTCTGATAAAAATTGTGATTGAGATTTAAAATGCGATTAAAACTAATTCCAGGTTTGCATTCGGCGGATTATGAGCTGCTCACATGTAAGAACACACTGCAACGCTTCACTCTGAAACACGCAGCGCAGCAAATTTTGTTTTAATTAAATCGATTTCATATATTGAGATAATCGCGCAAAGCCATATTGCCATTTCATTTTTATTTCGATTAATCATGCAGCCCTACAAATAAATGTATTTTTTTTCCCAATGTCTAATAGGTCTTCTATATATATATATATATATATATATATATATATATATATATATATATATATATTGTATTGCTGTAAACAGCCTGAAAAAAAAGTGAATAATGGATTTCATCTGCTTTAAAAACAATTTGTCAACATCATCAGCCACATTAGTGCTGTTACCACAATAACATTTTCATTATCAGTCCATTTTGATAATTATCATGATGAATGTCAAATCTTTCTTCCAAGCTTAAAGGCAGATTTTTGCTTCTCAGTGAAAGTTGTAGAAACCAGATGGTTAATTGTGGTTTTAAACTACTCTTTATTTGTCAGAAAAGGAAACAAAAACTTCCCAAACAGCTTTCACAAATCTGAGGTAGAATATTCAAAACATTTATAATAATCAAATATTTCTATACATAAAAATATGTATGATAAATCCTTTTCCAGTAATTTGTTTCTTAACAAAATAAATATATTCATAGAAAGTCGTATTTCTTAAGTTTCTGCATGTCTGCAGATGTTATTATTTCAAATCATAAAGAAGGTTTATGTTGCCTGAGTTTGATGGCATGTATCTTTGGCCCAGTTTGTAGTGCAGGCTGCAATATTAATACTATTACATATTTTGTCTCTTAGAAACGCACATTTGACAGTAACTTGAATTGACAGTAGCAGTAGCTCGAGTTGGGACATAGATGTAACATCACTCATATCATGGTAAAATGTAACTACCGGTATATGGTTTCTTATGGTATTTGTTATTGGCCTAAATACATGACACAAATACTGTAAATATATTCCATTACTCCTTTAATACATTTTCCACGTCTACTACAGTAACAATACAATAAAATTCGATATGGACATCCCATCACGAGTAGTGCGGTTTCATTCCGCTTTTGGTGCAAAGACATATCAAACTTTTGTTATCATTTGATCTGGGAAAATTATATTGTGATAATTAGTTATCTTGTTTTATCACCAAATGTGGTTTAATTTAAGGTTAATATGTCTGTTGGTCTTATGTTTGAACTACACAATGAAGTGGGCAGCAAGATAGCTAATGTGAGATGTTCCTGTATGCAGAAGTTCATCTGGGCTCACGGATCAAACAGAGCGAGTGTCACTACAGCAGGAGGGTTGTAATCAGCTCAATCTGTCGAGGTGCTTGTGAAGAAGCTGCCCTACAGAGTGGGGTCTACAGAGGGAAGGGAGGAGAAGTAGAGAGAAAGATCTGATAGTGTTTATGCAGATAATTAGCAGCTCCAGGCATGCAACAGGAGGTTCGTTGAGGCATGAAAACCTGCTTAAAAGAGAGAAGGAAAACCCGAGCGGCACCAGAGGTCACTGAACTCACTCTGTGTTATCCATCCTATCATCTCATGCACATGCAGTCAAAGGCTCCATTTGCACTCGGCATTAACCTCGGTCCCAAGTGATCCCATCACAAGTGGTCAGTCAGAACCAGGATTGCTGCTCAAATCTAGTATTACATGTAGTCTTAAATGTCTCCACTGACCACTTGCATATCACTTCCTACAGAGTGAGTATCAGAGAGTATGGACACTTCTAAATGTTCCATCAGATGGAAGCTTCCTTAAAAAAAAAAAAAAAAAAACTCTAGGGGTAGTTTAGTACCTCCAAATGTGGTTTGAGTGATCTGATAATTGAATATTTCAGGATTGTGTGTCAAAATCATGTCATTTTTAAATAGAAAAGCAAAGTTAGTAAAGATAGATGTGGCAAGGGGGACATGGTTCAGTGAGGTCTGCAAAGGGAGAGAGAGCCAGGAGACAAGCGGCTTGTAAGTAGGTCAAGTGTAAATGACAAACACCTGTGTCTTGTTTCAGTAATTGGTGTGGAGAGACTGTATAAAAGCCACCAGGAAACAGGAAGCAAGGAAGAGATTGACTGAGGCCTCGTGGCGATTGTGTGAATGCTCTGGAGAGCTGCCGTTGTATTGAATGTGTTGAAAGAATTTATTTTGAGTTTATTTGAAGCGCAGAGTGCGCTTGTTTGTTTTGAAAAAACCATGAGCCTCAGTAAAGCCGACCCGGTCTCCTTCCTTCCACATATACTGAAACCCGGGAAGGAAGGAGCATGCCGCCGTCATCATGCAGTCCCGGTCAGGTACGCTGAACCACGCCCCTTGCCACAATAGACTTATTTGTTTGAAAACTAAAAAAAGTCTAGATAGACAGACAGACCGACCGATAAAGAGATAGACAGACGCACAATAGACAGACAGACAGACAGACAGACAGACAGACAGACAGACAGACAGACAGACAGACAGACAGACAGACAGACAGACAGACAGACAGATAGATAGATAGATAGATAGATAGATAGATAGATAGATAGATAGATAGATAGAGAGATAGAGAGATAGATAGATAGATAGAGACACAGATAGATAGATAGAGACACAGATAGATAGATAGAGACACAGATAGATAGATAGAGACACAGATAGATAGATAGAGACACAGATAGATAGATAGAGACACAGATAGATAGATAGAGACACAGATAGATAGATAGATAGAGACACAGATAGATAGATAGATAGAGACACAGATAGATAGATAGATAGAGACACAGATAGATAGATAGATAGAGACACAGATAGATAGATAGAGACACAGATAGATAGATAGATAGAGACACAG
This sequence comes from Rhinichthys klamathensis goyatoka, assembly GCF_029890125.1. NCBI lineage: Eukaryota > Metazoa > Chordata > Actinopteri > Cypriniformes > Leuciscidae > Rhinichthys > Rhinichthys klamathensis. The sequence goes on along the minus strand of NW_026606652.1, from coordinate 134,293 downwards.
ATAGATAGATAGATAGAGACACAGATAGATAGATAGATAGATACACAGATAGATAGATAGATAGATAGAGACACAGATAGATAGATAGATACACAGATAGATAGATACACAGATAGATAGATAGATAGAGACACAGATAGATAGATAGATAGATAGAGACACAGATAGATAGATAGAGACACAGATAGATAGATAGATAGATACACAGATAGATAGATAGATACACAGATAGATAGATACACAGATAGATAGATAGATAGAGACACAGATAGATAGATAGATAGAGACACAGATAGATAGATAGATAGATACACAGATAGATAGATAGAGACATAGATGAGACAGACAGATAGAGCCGAACAATTGACAGACAGAAGGAAGGAAGGAAGGAAGGAAGAAAGAAAGGAAGAAAGAAAGAAAGAAAGAAAGAAAGAAAGAAAGAAAGAAAGAAAGAAAGAAAGAAAGAAAGAAAGAAAGAAAGAAAGAAAGAAAGAAAGAAAGAAAGAAAGAAAGAAAGAAAGAAAGAAAGAAAGAAAGAAAGAAAGAAAGAAAGAAAGAAAGAAAGAAAGCAGTCCTCTGGTTCTGGCTCAGTAGAAACTGGACCTGTTTGAGAGCAGGCACCATCCTCCCCTCCTGCACTTTTCCTGCCATCTGCAGCTCAGCAGATGCTCACCTGAGTTACGGGGCAGATGGTTCTCAACAGTGCTCTGGCTAAACATATCATCGTGTACACACTGACCCGGTTCACCTTCAGATCGCAGTCACTGCTGACGGAGCACGCTTGCCAAAGACCACAGCCATTCAGACCCAAAGTCTGCTCACTCGCTCGGTATGTGTGGCATTGTGTTGGCATGGGCCTTTTGAGCACCGACTGTTAAAGGGGTAGTTCACCCATTTATAGAAAATTCTGTCATCATTCACTCACCCTCATGTTTTCCAAATTTGTATGCTGCTATTTTGTTTGTGGAATACAAAAGTAAAAATGTATGAAAAATCTGAATTTATAAATGTATGAGGTAATATTCACAGCAGGTAAGGAATACAGGTAAGTAATACATAGTCCAAGTCATATACCAGACATTGCGTGTGAGACAATGAGCACAGGTGTGTGCTTATATGCCAGAGGTGATGAGTGTACTGATGAGGAACAGGAGGGATGCTGGGAAATGTAGTGTGCTAAGGTGACTGGATATGGGAGCTTGTGACAAAGACCACTATAAATATAAATACTGTAGACTACTATAAAAGTAGTTCATACTGCACTTAAGTCGTAGTCTTCTAAAGCCATACAATAGCTTTGAGTGAGAAGCAGATGAAAATCAAAGTACTTTTAATTAATTATAATAAATGTAAAACGGAACAAATAAGAATACTTTGGGGTCGGTACGATTTTTTTAAATGTTTTCGTAAGTCTCTTATGCTCACCAAGGCTGCTTTTCTTATCAAAAATACAGAATAACAGTAGAATTTTAAATAATTGCTTTCTGTTTTAATATAATTTAAATAGTCATTTATTCATGTGATGGCAAAGCTGAATTTTCAGCATCAGTTCTCCATTCTTCAGTGTCACACGATCCTTCAGAAATCATGTCGATTTGCTGCTCAAGAAACATTTTTTTATTATTATTGAAGTTGAAAACAGTTTGTTTGCTTCATATTTTTGTGGAAACGTGATACATTTTTATTTCCAGGATACTTTGATGAATAGAAAGTTCAAAAGCAGTCTATATAACTGTAGCCTATATCTATATAATATCTATATAAACAGCATTTATGAGAAACCAAAATCTAACACACAAAATGTAACATTGTGTTTAATGTTCTTTTGATCAATTTAATGCATCCTTGCTGAATAAAAGTATTCAAAAAAAGAAAAGAAAAATCTCACTGACCCTAAACTTTTTAATAGTAGTGTATATAATAATAATAATAATAATAATACATGTCATGTATATTAAAAATGATCATCAATCAACGTCATCAATGTCTAAATGGCATTGGTAACACGTCAATTTTGGATACAGCTGCATGATTAGGAGAGAATAATGACTTCAATTTTGTTCTTTTACTCACATTAAGTTATTATACGACTTAAAAAAAAACTTTGGAATGACCGCATTTGGACCTCTTTTTACTGTCATTGTAGAGATGGTAATGGCGAGAACTGTTAAACAATTCTTCACAATTTTCCCCTTTCTGAGAAAATGAGAAAGGTTTGGAACAAGATGAGTGCGAGTTCATAATAACAGTTTTCATTTCTGAGGAAATTATCCCATTAACAGAGGGAAGTGACTGAAAGAAAGCCCGTGTCAGACTGTGAGTTCAGTGTGTGGTCAGTACAGCGGAGCAGCCCTCTCTGAAAGCATGCATTATTAATGATGACTCATTTGTTTCTGTGTATACACTGAAAAAGAACAGGATGGAAATAGAGGAAAAGTGCTCTAAAGTGCTCTCTCCCTATGAGAAGAACATTCTCTTAACCTCTCAGTTTGTTTGGGGATTTTTGATTGTTTTTGCCCTTTCTCTACAATGTTTTCTGAAAGCACTCTGCACATTTCACTACGTACCCGAGTTTTCCGGGACCGCTGAACCTCTGGCCATTGCTCTCGATGGAAAGCTGCCTGGCTCTACTCAATCTGAGTGAACCCCAGAAATGGGTCTTTGAAAACTCCCTTATCCTCACCCTATCCTGTTGTGACAGTGGTGTGGATCGGACTGTTAAGGGGATGATATCGTCTTATGTGTTTGGTGAGCATAATCATTGGGATCATTATTTGCCAGAGCTGAGGTATGCTATCAATTCTGCTGTTCAGGAGAGTACTGGATACTCCCCAGCAGAATTACTCTTGCAAAGAAGGTTGAAAGGACCTTTTGAACGTGTTCTAGAACCACACCAGACTAGTCTCAGGGTTCTTAAAGATTTGCAGGAGATTGTAGAGAAGAACTTGTCCCGAGCGAAAGAGAAGCAGAAACGTTTTTATGATGCTGGTCGTAGGAATGTGACTTATTCCAGGAGAGATAGGGTTTGGATGAAGGCACATCCCCTCTCCAAGGCTTCTCAACAATTTGCAGCCAAGTTTGCAGCCAAATGGATTGGGCCTTATCGAATTGTAGAAAAGTTAGGTCCAGTAAATTTTCGGGTTGTGCGTGAGGACAATGGAGAGGATTTGCGTACTGTCCATGTGTGTAATTTGAAGCCTGCCTTCCCTGCCGCTGACGAGTTTGATCTTAAGGAAATGGAGGAAGCCTTGAGAACTTTTGCTGAAGAGTCAGATGATGAGGAGTTTCTAGGGTTTTAATCTGGATATAATGATGTCCTAGTCTAATTAGCACTCCATTTTGCAATGATTTTACAAATGATGGAAATCTAAATGTTGAATGCAGGAACTAATGCTTTATGCTGTCGTTGTTGTAGGGTTTCATGTGTTTCATGTATTGACATTTCCCTGTTGATGAGCATATGGTATGTTCCAGAATATTAGGGAATCTTTCTCCACGGGGGGAAGAATGTGACAGTCGTCAATGTTTTTCTTATTACGTATTGGAGATGGCGCTGTTATGCGTATATCCGGGGAACCAGGTGGGAAGTTATTTTAAGGAAGTGTGATTGCGCTTCGCTCTCTCTCTCTCTCGCTCTTCCGCCTTTGTTGTCAGGCGTGGGTTATTCGCGGTCATGGTCACGTTAGCAGACGGCTTGTGAGTATGGTTGTTGTAGGCCGTGCTGCATTGATGTATTAATGCTGCGGACTTTTTCTGTTTTGCGATTCATATTTTGAGGAATATGTTTCCCTCATTGAATTTCGTAAAGCATTGGAAAGTTGGTTCGAGAGCGGGTTTTGCGTGTAAATGGAGCGTGGGATTTGCGTGTGATTGGAGTGGTTGAGAGAGAGCGGTTTCCAATCCGGTTATATTGTGTTTAGATGTGGATTCAGGGCATTATAGGTACTATGTTTTGAGGAGGTTTTTGTGGTAGGAAGGATTTTTCTTTTGGGGTTTATTTTTGGCGCTCGAGTTGCCGAATTACTTTGTAAATATTGTGTGTGATGTAATGAATTGTATTTCAGCCCCAGTAGTCAATGAGTGATATGGTAAGCAAACGTTTTTTTGTTTTTTGCTTGTTTTTTCACTTATGTGGTTGCTTTATTGTATTTTGATTTCTTTCTGCATACGATTTATTGCATTGCATTTAATTAGCTGAATTGTTTATTTTGATTTATCTGTCATTCATTTATTACTGTAAGGTAATTAAAAGGTAAATGTTCCTGGGACTGAAATTAATAGAACATGTTCATTAAATCTTATTTCCATTCTAGTTATTACTTTTGGAATGGAATGTATTGATGTGCTGAATGAAAATACAATATGATTGGAATTGAACTTGACTAGTAGATATTAAATTGACTTTACTTCTGGTTCCTTGTTCTGTTGTTTCTTAATTGATAATATCATCTCTATGTGTAGTATTTATGAGTGATTAATTAAATAATTGTGGTGGTTTTTACCCCTGGCGCCCGAACTTGATCTTGTAAGGCCTAATACCGTCACACTGTCTTGAGGTCTGATATTATATATTATGATATTACCCTATATTGTCTTGAGGTCTGGATATTATGTCTCTCAGATACCACCTACCGCAAACACAACCTTCTGCCTTCTGGTTCCAGATGATGATATGGCTTATAAAAAGTTCCTCATTACGAATGCAGTACTCAATCAAAATCTGTCGGTTTCTCATCTCATCATATATCTACTGATTTGTGCAACCTTTGCTTAAAAATAATTAACTTGATGGTCCCTGTCAGTTATCATCATCAACAGTACTGAAAAACATTACCATTAAATGAAATAAACATAAAAACTGAAAACTGAAAGTAACATTTCATTAAGTACGGTTTCCTCAAGAGCAACACAACTATTTAAAAATATTGATAATAATAATAAGAAGAATGCCTCTCAAGCAGGTATTTCAGTCACGAAAGTTCAGCTTCTATCTCCTTGAATTGGGAAACATCAAATTCTTCAAAGCTACAATTAAATTTCACCAATAAAAACTGAAACTAAATGTCTCAAATTCAGTTTCTAAATGATCAAATCATGACAAAAAAACCCTGCAATTTTCAGGTTGGAGAAGCCAATGCGGATGTGCAGTCATAAGCGCATGTCTCAGAACACTGACTGTTTCTATAGCCACCGGAGCTTCTAAAAAAGCGAATGGCTATATTACTTAGAAGGCGGGACTTATTCCGCCTTATACCACGGCCTGTTTAAATACTCGATTCTGATTGGCTGGAAGGTGTGCAGTAAAAACCGTTTAATGCACAGGTAGTTCCAGTCAGTTTGATTACAGTTCGAAATTAATCCGCTACTATAAACATTGGTAACCATAGTAACAGAGTTACACTTGCAAAAGAGTGAGAGAGAGACACACATTATGAAAACGTTAGGTAGGCTCAGAGCCATAGAGAGAAAGAGTTGCAACGCTCTTTGATCGCTCGCGATGGCTGTCACGTGGTTCATGTAAGCCCCAATAGTTCCAAAACATACGTGGGCTGTCATGTTCTTCTATGGGACAGACAGCAGCGATTGCATTATTGACCGGTAAATATAAAATAAAACACACACCCAAGTACTTTTTCAGCTGTTACTGCATTATTGCATTTTGTTAATGTCAGTTATGCATTTGGAGAGGCAGGGTGACAACGAAATAGCCTACTACTGTATATTACTTAGATACGTTTTAGGCTTTTTTTTTTTTTTGAGGTAAAAGACAGAGCTAGATAAGATCGAAGACGACAAAGATGAGTTCAATACGAAAAAGACAACTAAATGGGCAGTTAACACTTTCAGTGACTTGTTGCGCCAAAGACAGAACAATTGTGATTTCGAGACCTAACGTTACTCTGCTTCTCTTTTAAATGAGACATTTCGGGAGTTTTATGCCTCTGTTCAGTCTACTGCTGGACGCGAACAGTGTTGCAAGTTTGATGCGTCTCAGAGCAGGTATAAACCGTCACATTACAAATACAACATCATAAGGGATAAAGACTTCAAGTCAAGCAATGCCGTCTTTAAATCAGTTTTAAAGCGCTACAGGAAAAATGGAAAAGACACCAGCGTTCATCATCCGTGTAAGAAAAGTTTGGTTTGACATACAGCTAATTCATTTAAATAAATGACATGATTAGTTCAAATAAAGCTTGCCTTGTCACTGTCATTGTTGCCTATCATTCATAAATAATTTTAATAAATCCATGAATCATTAAGTTATAGCCCTACGAGGGGACTGTAGACTTTAAAGAAGAGACCCTCATAGGTAACTCGCGCACGCATCTCTCTCTCTCTCTCTCTCTCTCTTTCTTCTCTTTCAGTTCTCTGTCTCTCTCTTTTAATAATGAATTTAAATAAATGTGATAATACATTCAAATAAAAGCAATCTGATTGCTCTACTTTATTTAAAGCGGACGGAGTGCTAGAACTAACGAGCCGTAACTTAAGAAAATAACCGTCATTTTTACACGTCTGTTAAAAAATTACATTGTAAACATCAGTTACAGCTTTAACTTCTTATTAACTTGGCAAATAACCGAGGTATAAGCGGGCAAATATACCTCCGCTTCGCGTCGGGTGGTTCTTCGCCTCTACGTCTTGCATTAAAATCCTTTAATGCATGGCTAGCCGTGGATTATCCCTTACATAATGTCTTTCTATATAGCCTATAAAGTCTTTGCTATTACGTTTTTTTTGTCACATATTGTGATCAGAAGTACGAAAAGGGTGTTAATTGGCATACATGTGCAAAGAGCCCTCCATTTAAAAATCACTAAAAAGCTGTCACTCATCTCAGTTCATTGCAATCTTACAAAGTTCTGTTATAATCAATTAAGCTGTCTACATTGCACAATTAATCTCTCATTTACATTGTGTCTAAACTTCAATTGTTATAAAGAGAGGATTCGTGAGCGTGCAGTACCCAGCACTAAACAAAAACTGGCGTTTAGAGCGCTGAGTGGAATCTGACTAACTTTCAACACTTCTGATTGGCCATTGCGTTCAAGAGATAAACATGTCTGTGATTGGCTTCATTGCTCAACGCTGCAAAAACACGTTGTAAACAGAAACCCTTTGACACTTTTCAGAGCGCGAACACAACTATGCCCTGGGGTGTTTGTCATATATGATATTATTACAGTTACAACTGAGGGTGCCATAAAAGCGTGCCTGCCTCTCATGTGGCACCCCCCTGTCATTCTGAACCCAAGGTAATTGCCTATGTGGCCTATGCCATGGGCCAGTCCTGCTTTGGGGTACGCCATGAAAACCTCATCTTTTTCATTACTTGCAAAAAATAAAAATAAAAAGTAGGCCCAAGCCTGTTATATCAATGACTGTATATGAAACAAATGCTATTGTATTGCATTTTTTGCAGTCTCAGTAACAGCGTGTATACGAGAACTGTGTGCACTGGGTCTGAATCAGCTTAAATGAGACTCCATTAAGATGCATTAGACTCTCTCTATGTACCAGCGGCCCACATCTACCACTAAAGTAACACCATGGGGTGCACATGGCGGCATGGACCTGTGCCAGGCGGTGCTGACGTGGCTATTAATTAAAGTGTTCCTTAATTATCTGCTCTGTTTTAGTGCTTAGCTGAGTAATTATAGCCAGCTCTCAATGCACCAGACCGGGGGTGAATTCAGATAGAATAAGAGACAGACAAAGGGAGGAAAACAAGCGATTGATGGTTTAAAGCAATAGTTCAACCAATAAAAGAAAATGATGTCATCCTTTTACTCACCCTCATGCCATTCAAAACCAGAATGACTTTCTTCTGTGAGGCACAAAAGGAGGATTTGGTAGAATTGAACTGGTCACTCTTTTTAATGCATTTCCAATAAATGGAAATGGAGTCATTTGAGCTTCAAAAAGGAAGTAAAAGGCAACATAAAAGTATCATAAAATTTGTCCACATGATTCATGCAATATATTCTTAAGTCTTTTGAAGACATATGACAGCTTTGTGCGAGAAACTCAATATATTATTATCTTTTCCTTCCAATTAAGCTGTTAACCTCTGTGACCAGATCAACTCGAAAAGACCATTTAGACCAGTTTTGTGAACCAGATGAACTGATTTATTGAAAAGATCAGACTCAAAAGAATGAATCAGTCATGAATCAGACATAACCACTTCTGTCTGATTCATGAATAATTAATTATTTATATCACTTCTGTTTTGTGAAATGATTCATTGAAAGAATAAATCTTCCTAACCTTGATCAACATTAATGTGAATGTAAAGATCTTAATTTTCACTCACATGGTCTGTTTCTCATTATACAAATTTACCATATGTCTTCAGAAAACTTGGAATACAGTGAACAATTAATATGTACTACTGATGCCTTGCGTGTCCTCATTTATTCTACATGCATGGAAAAGATCAACCAGCACAACTCTTCAAAATCGTCCTGTTGTGTTCTAAGGGAGAAATAATAGGTTTAGATCAACATGAGGGTTGATCAATAATGACAACATTTTCATTTTTGAGGAGAAGAAACACAAATCCTGGAAGTGTTATCAGTCACTATATTGGAAGCAAATGCACTTTCCACTTTTCCTTCCTTTTTTTCTCTATCTTTCAATCTGTCTCTTTTTTTTTTTTTTGCCAACAGATGCCTAAATTTGGCACTGATTTCTCAAAAAGCTTCAACTGGAGCATTCGCAAACCTTTATCACAAAAGAATAAAAGTGAGAGCCAAAAACAGGCAGCGAGAAGGCATGGGCTTTCCAGAACGACCTAAAGGGAAAGAGAAAAAGCAGCAGAAAAGGTGAGTGTAATGTTCACATTGAGGAAGCTGCGGAATGGGAAGGCGTCAGATCGAGTGCGAAATTGCATACAATCAAAAAAAAAGGTGCCACTTTTCACTACAAATAATCTTGTGAGGTTAGAATAAAATCAGATTGAAAGTGCAGTGGAGGAGTGCAGCAGTAGAGCATGAGTGATATCAGAGCTGCTGTCTCACCTGTTACCAATCCTCATATTTATAGCAGCAATATAGCAGACAGACTCACGTGACTCATGATTCATACTAGTCATCCATAGCACTTCTCTGGGTAAATGTGCGTGGAGCAAGAAAATGGAGCATGTGAATACTTACTGAATCAGAACATCTTTAAAATTTATCAAGGAAAGGTAGTGAATTTGAATATAGCTCTGGTTTTAACCGCATATGAATAATTTAAAGCCATATACTGTTCAAAAGTTTGGGGTCAGTACGATTTAGGAAGGAGGAATTAATACTTTTATTCAGCATGAAATGCATCAAATTATGATGCATTAAAGTGATAAAATTAAAGTGTGGTAAAGACTTTAACATGGTTAAAAAAAAATATTTTTAAAATAAATGCTGTTCTTTCAATAAATGCTGCTAACTCAATTATATTAATCAAAGAATCCAACATTTGCACCAAATAAGCATATTAGAATGATTTCTGAAGGATTCTGTGACACTGAAGACTCGAGTATTGATGCCGATAATTCAGCTTTGCCATCACAGGAATAAATTAATTATATTAAAATAGAAAACAGTTCATTTAAATTGTAATAATATTTGACAATATTACTGTTTTACAGTATTTTTGATCAAATAAATGCAGCCTTGATGAGCATAAGAGACTTCTTTCAAAAACATAAAGAAATCTTAATGTGTGTTTATACAACACATCATATATAATTTATCATCATTTGATAGATAAAATGTGGATAAGTGGAAATTAGTTTGAGACAAATTTCCAAGGGACCAGTCCGAAATAAATGTAAAAATACATAAACTATATTTTAAGATTTTGTATATTAAAAGTAAAACTGCAAATGTTAAAATGACAAATGGCTAAAATGACAAAGGTCTCAAATCTCATTCAAATCTCACGTAATTTGCAAAATACGATGAGATCATCGCAGCTGGTCCACCTTTACAGGTACTCTGCCCTGCCCCATCTGTGAGCCAGTGGCATCACTCTCTCCTTCTCTCCTCCTTTTAAGCACTGTCCTTCTCCCTGGGCCAGCTCAAGGCTTAGCTACATCTCTCAACAATACAAGAGTTTGGTGGCTAAAGCCGGTCATCAGATGGGCACCCCCCTTCATTGGTCAATTTAAGCCCATAACGCTTCGGGAGGGCTCGACAGAAGATCCAGCGTCCTGGATCTACCCCTGCTGACCACCACCCCCGTTTTTAGTCCTTCAACAGGTTGGCTCTGCCACTGCACCTCCCGCTGTATCCAAATCCAATTAGATGCTGTTTCCGCCTGTTCAATGACATTGCCTATCAGCCGTTGCCTGGCCATCCCTTCAATCCCCAACAATCCAAGGGTTCTCCAGAGCGACTGTCCAGCAAAACCTCTGCAGCCGACCTCTACTGGTAGATTCCAGGCCTTCCATCCTTTTTGCTGGCTCTCGTGGATAAGGCCTTGAAATTTGATGAGCTTACGCTCATGTTCCTCCTCCATCCTCTCTTCTCAGGGTACTGTTAACTCTATGAGCACCACCTGCTTGGTACCTCTAGACCAAAGGACAATATCTGGTCTGAGGCTAGTGTGTGCTATCTCCTCTGGGAATTTGAGCTGCTTCTTCAGGTCTGCCCACATCTCTCAGTCATTTGCTGAGGCCAGGACCCTTCTGCTCCTGCGTCCTACTGCAGTGCTCTCTTCTGTCCTGACGAAATGGATAAAGTGATGCCCGTCGGAAAGTTATTTACCCTTCTTCCTTGCCTGTTCCACACCATCTGCAAACTGAGACAGGATCTTATCATGACACCACCGGAATTTCCCGTCTGCCAAGCTTGACCGGCATGCTGAAAGGACATGCTCAAGATTGGGTGGCTTTCCACACAGCGTGCAGCTGGGGCTCTCTGCCATCCCCCAAATATGGAGGTTTGATGGAGTAGGCAGGACATCGTAGACAGAACACATCAATAACTTTATCCGACATCCTTCCATGGTCCAGATGTCCTGCCACGTCAGGGCCCTTTCTCGTTTGCCCTCCCACCTTGTCCAGCTGCCCTGTTTTTTCATGACAACAGCCTTGACATGCCGGGTTTCCTCCTCTGCTTTACGGACCTCCCTCTGCACCATGCCGCGTCATTCTTTTGGGTCAGCTTTTTTTCCAGCTCGTTCTGGTGGAGCAACCCAGTCCAACCCTGCCCAGAGCTACTGTCACAACAATATCAGCATGATGCAGTCGATCCTCAGCCTCAGTCAGTGCTCTGTTGGCTGACCATTTACGACCTGTCCTTACCACAATACCTGCTTGGCATACTTTTTCGTCCTTGCTGTAACGCAGGATCATGGCCTGGCGTGTCTTTGTTGCTTTATAATCCTCGACCACTGATGTCACTGGCAGCTGCAGCTTGCTGCTTGTGCTATACAAGCCAATGGAGCAGAAGCTTCTTGGGACGCCCAGCCACCTCCTCAAATAGGTGTTATCTTCCTCTCCAATCCCTCGACGGTTGAGACAGGTATCTCATAAACAAGCAGAGGCCAGAGCAGCCTAGGGTGTAATCCGTGTTGGTAACCTCAGGCCTTATACTTGCCGGGTAGGCCGCTCTTCCTTAGGGATGTCATCCAGGTATCTGCTTGGGATAATCATCTCCCTCACACTCTGCTTATCATTAAGGTCTGGCCTGTACCATTTCCCCAAGCTCTTCACCGGTCTCTCTTGGACCGTTGGGATGATGGTATCTTTGATCCTGAGACGGAACCGGTCCTGGATGCGCCCCTTCCTCAATAGCAGGCTTCTGGACTTTCCTGGTTTGAACTCCATCCTTGCCCAATCGGGGAGCTCAACCAGATCCTCCAAGATCCATCTCCCTTCAGGTACTGATTTTGCCGTGATGGTGAGGTCGTCCATAAATGCTCTTATAGGTACCTGCTGGATGCCACTTGCCAACACTGTGCCTCAATGCAACTTCTCTGCTGATTTAACAAGAAGGTTCATCGCTGCCGGAAACAAAATCACTGAGATTGTGCAGCCAGTGACAATGCCCACCTCTAGCCCATACCTGTCAACCCTGCCGTTTTTCCCGGGATTCACCCGTATTTTTACCTTGCTATCATCCTCTTTAAAAATTTTCCCGTATTTCTCCCGTATTTTTAATCTTTCTATAAAAAATGTAAAAATCCCACTGGGCGCAAACCAGTTAACCGGAAATCCCGCCCTGCAGCTAATTTCATTGGTTAAGGTTACGCTGTGATTCACATGACCAATAAAATCTTTAGAATCGGCTGCAGGGCGGGATTTCCGTTGAAGTTTGGGGGGAAAAAACGCGCGAAGAAGAACAGCAGCATCCGAGGATGGACGAACATGAGAGAGATGGCATTGGAGACTATGTATGTAATGTAGGCTATTATGTATGTAATACAGAGTAGAGGTCTTCACAGTGCACCCGAGACCCGTCGACCCGGGACCCGTACGGGTTTGGGTCTATATTTTAAATGATCAGCCGGGTCCGGGTCAGGTCTGAATCTATTACTTCGGGTCCCGGGTCTGTTTAACATTGTGTGTAATACCCGTGCGATCGGAGTCATCGGACTCGATCAGAGTCAGAATGAGTCAGTCAGAACTGCTTGTGTTGTTTTGCAACTTGTAAAAATTAGGTAAAGAAAAGTGTGAGCCAAAAAAAGCGATCTCACTCTCTCTCTATCTCTCTCTGCCGTTAGAAGCAGAACGAGCGTGACACTCAAGCGCGTGTCATGTTTCTATGGCAACCAGAGTTCCGCCAAACCGCGCTTTACATTTTCTCCCATTTTTATAATAATATAAATGTACCGTCTTGTTTAATCTTAAAGTTTTGGTGGTCAGATTCAGACTCAATGCAGAGCAGAGAGCACAGATATGATATCAAATAAATAATGTCAGCGGCCATGGCACTGAACGAGCAATCGTTATTATAGTTCAAAAGGGCAAACAGTTAAAGTTAATATGCGAGTTAACTCGAGTCAGAATGTACATGTGCAAAGTTGCATTTGTCATCCATCACCGTGACATCAAGTGGACTTTTAAAGCTGAAATAATGAGTGGATTAAGCTTGGAATAACGAGAGAAATAACATGGATAGAACTTTCTTGTTGGTGGATTGTAATGCATCACAGTCAGTCAGGTAACGTTAACGTTACAAGGAAGTGAGACGACGGCTACTAAAATTAGGTAAGACAAAAAGTTTTATTTTTCGCAACTTGTGTGAAATAATATGTGACAATCGGGTCCAGTCGGGTTTGTGTCTTCCTGCCGGGTTCGGGTCCAGTTTTCAAATAATAGACGGGTCCAGGTCGGGTCCGGGCAGTACATTTATGGCATTTCTCGGATCTGCACAGGTCCGGGTCCAACTTTTGAAATAATATACGGGTCCGGGTCGTTTCGGTGTAGCACATTACGGGTCTCTTCCGGTTCGGGCATGAATTTTTGGACCCGTGAAGACCTCTAATACAGAGATTATGTATTTATTTATGTTAATATATGCGCAATTAATGTTTATTTAGCCTGCCTCTGCCATCCAGCACCCAAACCCCGGTTCTTCTACGCATCTTCGATAATCTTGGTGATTATGCTGGTGTGCTCAAGACAGCCTGCCACCCCTGGAACTCCCCCCTTTTGGATGGACGTGTCCATGTACCCGTTGTCCATCATAAAGGTGGTCAGCCTTTTCGCCAGAATCCCAAGAAAAATATTGCCTTCGACATTAAGGAGTGAGCTGGTATGGAATTGCTTAATCCCTATAGAGTTCTCTTCCTTAGGGATGAAGCATCCCTCAGCGACCAGGTTTTAATTATTTAAAACCTTTCAATCTAAATTTCATTCTGTTCTTCACATATTATGATCCCATATGGCTTCACAAGACATGGAGTTCAGTGCATGAGTCATATGAACTGCTTTGATGGTGCTTTTTATTCATTTTCAGAGCTTGACAGTTACAGACCCCATTCATGGTATGGAAGAGCAGATATGATAAATGATAAAAGGACTTCTCTTTTTTGAAACTTCCCTTTAAAAGTCACTTAAAAAATCACTTTAAAAGTTAAAGTGTTTTGCTGCAACCACATTGGCCAATGTGGGTCTTTCATGTTTGATGTCCCTCTGAAACTGTGTTGGATGATGTTAATATATTCCAGGTAAATGTTCTTCAGAAGACATTTACAATGTAATATGCAATAAATACAATTCAATGAAACAATTGTGACTTTCGCCTATTCTGAAAAACACTTTTCCTGTATTCTTTCAACAAGCACCTTATAGAACTATAACAAAACAACTTATTTCTGTTCTGTCCTACAACATTTTTTATAAATCACTGACATTTGGATATTATCTCTCGGTCTCTTCATTACAGCAGCATCTGAAGCTACAGAACACCACACTGTGGTGAAGAATCTCAGGTTTAGGAACAAACAGAATGACTGGCATCTGCCGACCTCCGTGAGAGCAAAGCCCAATTCATCCAGATAATGACTAAACAGTGATTTGTGTTGTGAAGAAAAGAAATTGTATTGTAACAAAACGAGCATAAGTATCTGCCATCTTTGAACATATCAAACATCATTGTCTCCTGAACATCCCTGATGCTGTTGCTAGGGAACAGTCCTGACAGTAGGGTTAACACTTGATTTCTTCAGCATTATAATGTGTCATGGCTTCCCATGTCAAACATATGACACTTATGAAATCCTATTTTCAACTAAAAGAAAGTTTACCATTGTTTCATGTATATAATGTCATATTATTGCACTGTGATTACATCAAATGGCAATATATTTAGATAATATGGGACTGAATTAATACAATATTAAAAAGTAATAGAAAAAAGAAAATCATGATAAAGACACCATGCATTGCCAAAAATCATGGTAGTACCATGGTAACTTAGTAACCTCCCCCAAACACATCTTTTTTTGGTACTTTTTTGTAATAAGCATTATGAACATTCACTCAATTCAATGAGCTGAAATATAAAAATGTCACAGGCGTGCTTGAGATGGTGCCAATGTTCCCTTCAGTCAAACTGAGGCCTGAGCAGATTGGAATGTACACCAGTGAGATGGAGAATGAAAATTTAATTAAAACTGTGGATTAGTCAAGTTTCCTAAAGTTCTAAGAGGTTTATGAGAAGAAAAAAAAACATGCCGAGTAATGACATTAAAGATAATCAGATTAACTTGATCAGAGATATGTAATTGTGATTTTCTTTCAACTGTCTATCACTTCAAACTGAAAATGCTGTCATTTTTACTCACCCTAATTCCATTCCAAAACCTTAAAAGGTACACTATGCAACTTTTTTTGTGTACAAAATTAATAAAGTCAATACAGCATCAATCAGCTGTATAAAAACAACTGCTCATAAAACATTCACAATTAGGCTTATATCAATATATCATGATATAAGCCTATATCAGCCAGTCGGCTCAACCTGACTGTGCGGATGAATATAGTTCTCTCTCATAACTAAAAAAAAGAGTGCGCTTATCCTACTGCTCATAAAACATTCACAATTAGGCTTATATCAATAAGCCTAATTGTGAATGTTTTATGAGCAGTAGGATAAGCACACTCTTTTTTTTAGTTATGAGAGAGAGCCATATTCATCCGCACAGTCAGGCAGAGCCGAAGCCCAACCAAAACAATGTTCTTATGCAAAATGCATTAAGTTTTGTTTATAAAGTTACATAGTGTACCTTTCATACAGTTATATTTGTATTATTTAAAAACACAATTATATACAGTATTTTGAACTTATATGTCATATTCCAAGTTTCCTGAATCCTAAAGTAAAGTCAACTATCATGCACACATCATATAGATTATTAAAGGGTTAGTTAACCGAAAAATTTAAATTCTGTCATTAATAAACACTATAAAAAAAAGATTAAAAAAAAGACCTGCAACCAGACGCATGTGTGTTGTGTTGATTCGAGAGATGTACTGTTGTTCCATGAACTCGCTTTGCATAATATATTTTTGTGCAAACAAAGCACTCGCGCCGCTTTATAATATTGAGGTTAAACCACTGGAGTCACATGGATTACTTTGATGTCTTTCCTACCGTTCTGGACCTTGAATGTGGTAGTTAAGTAGCTCCCAATGGAGGGACAGAAAGCTCTTGGATTTCATTAAAACGATCTTCATTTGTGTTTCGAAGATGAACGAGTGTTATGGGTTTGGAACGACATGAGTGTGAGAAATTAATGACAGAATGTCAATTTTTGGGTGAACTTACCCTTTAATTCGTTTTTTTTTTTCTAGCTTGACAGCCCCTACATCCCCTTCCACATTTTATGGAAAAGAGCAGTATTAACATTCAGTTAAACATCTCCATTTATGTTCCATGGGAAAAATAGAAACTCAAACAGGCTTGAAACATTATGACTGAGGAAATATTGACAGAGAACTAATCCTTTAACAGTAAGGCTAAAGTATCTTTTAATATTCTTTGGAGTGTCTGACAATGCCTTATAATGTAACAGAGGCATGAATATTTCATTTTTTAAATATTTATTATTTATTTTCTATCTTGTTTCAACAGTGCTTCAAGCTCTTAAGATCAGTGCATTAAAAATCAACAGGATATATTTTTCCAAACAAACCACATCTGTGCATTTGCTGAGAGCTAGACGAGCATCAGGCGTTCATTAGACCATGGTTAGAAATCAATCTGACAGGATGAGGAAATTTATGCCTGGCCGACTGGAGGGGAGAGCAGAACATTGTAAGTTTCATTTTAATTTGCGGCTCCTGAATCTATTGGCACACCAAGTGACTTGGTGGATGGTAGCCATGGCAACAATACTTGATCCTCCAGATACACTGCATATATCTGAACTAAAATGAACAAATATAATATCATTAAACGAGTGCAGAGAGAGACAGGAAGAGAGATGTGCACAAGCTAAAATAAATCTGAAAGACTAAGGAAAATGATAATACAGTTGCCTGTTGAATGCATTCACGTCTTTTGTGTCAAATGCACTCCCATAGCTGTGCATTCAGTAGTGCAGATGCCTTCAGCAGTGGTTTAAACACGAATTCTGCATACATAGCAAGACCCCATGAATCCCAGCACCTGTTTAACTGCCCTTTTACTAAGGGTAGACGGTATAACTGTAATCTTATATCACAGCATGGCTAATTTAGGGTATGGATAATATGCATCCCAATATTGCTTTTTCTGCTGATTATATGTAACTCTCGAGTTAAAAAGAGTTAAAGGGGTCATGACATAAGAAAACTTTACGGACATCCCAGTCACGGCAGTGTTAATTTAAGCGTGTGTTCTCTGCATTTCAAGGATGACTGTTTTGAGAACAAATCACAGTATGATGCTGGCTTTGCCAGAACACTTTTGCTTAAAGATCAGGCCGTGCTGACTATTCTGGGCCCAACAACGACGCCGCAAACTTTATGTAATATAGAATCTTAAAACTACTTTTTAAAACGTTAAAAGCAGTTTCATTCATTGTGAATTAATCACAGTGTTTTTAGTTTACTTGCATATTGTCCGTTATGTTCAGGCCCCGTATTAAAAGATGTAGGCTGTCAAACTGACCGAACCACTCAGCTGTCGTTTTAAACCATGAGACCTAAATACCGTAGCAAAGGTATTATTTATATAATCATAACTTGTGTCATCATAATTCTATTCATAAGAATCTTAAAAGATTTATTGCTTAAAAAATGAAGTATTTATAGTCCATATTTTTGTAGTACTGCAATTACAATTTATATAATAAAACATTGTATTTTCTAACTTTATAGAAACACAAACAGAGCAGTCATCAAATCTTTCAAGTGTTGATGTCGCCATACCCTGGACTACTTCACAGCCTTTTACTTCAACACCTTTAAAAGATGCATCTTCAAATATGGCCTGTGCATGCATTTTGTCCGTGGTACACCCTCGCCTCGCACACAGCAATCGGCAGCATCCTAAACAGTTCCACAGAATCCGCACATGTTCTGACTAGGGTGCGTAAATAATTTATGCATAAGCACTGACATTAGCCAATCAGAACAGTGGGCGTTAACACTGAACTCTTAAAGGGGAAACACCCCCAAAACAGACTGTTTGAATCAGAGGATGAGAAACGATGGGAAAGGGTCATAAATCACTACATTTTTTAAGTTTTTTTTCCCAAAAAACTATAGTAATACTATAATTGCACCTAAGGGAGCATAATAAAACAAACAAACAAAAACATGTCATGACCCCTTTAATAAAATAATATTTTATTGAGTCTTATTTGATAAAAAAATATTAAATATATATTTTTATTAAATGTTTATTGCAGCTACCAGTCTCCGCTTTAACCGAGGAGTTTGACATTAAATTACATTAGTAGAGTCATGCGACAAATGTGTAAGGGAGGCAGCACTTGTGTTAAAAATGGAAGAAAGTGGTCAGCAAAGAAAGCTGTGGAAGATGCAAAGGCTGCCCTTCAAATTGGTGATATCGTGGGGCAAGTACAGCATGTAAGAGGGTGTTTTGGGCTCAGTTTAGCTCCTCCTAAATGGCACAAGGCAGCCCCAGCTCAAAGGAGGAAACTGGTAGTCAACGAGGTGCGAAAGCAGGAGGAGAGTATGAGGTGTATAAAGGCCATTTTCCAGACCAGGCAGGGTGAATGGATGAAATGGGAGAGTGTGGAACAATACAAGAGGGGCTGGCAAGACCTATGGTCAATGGAACAGTGTAGGATCAGTTTCCTTATCAGGTCAACATATGATGTTCTCCCATCACCGCAGAACCTAAACCTCTGGGTAGGAGAGGATCCCTCATGTCCTTTGTGTTCATCACCTGCCACATTAAGGCACATTTTGACAGGATGTAAGGTGGCTCTTAGCCAAGGACGGTTTACTTGGCGCCATGACCAGGTACTGCGATGTTTGGCTTTAGCATTGGAAGACAAGCGTAACATGACCAATACGTTGCCACCTGTTCTAGCAAGACATTACACGCAGAAGACAATATTCCTCTGCCCAGGAGAGCAACCAGCAAGAAAAGGTGTTAAAACCAATTCTCGCCCAGGACAACTGGAAGCTGCTAGGGACTGGAAAATGCTGGCAGATCTTGATCAACAGCTTATTTTTCCACCTGAGATTGCCACCACTAACCTTCGACCAGATATTGTCTTGTGGTCTGGATCAGCACGCCTTGTTCAACTGATAGAGTTAACAGTGCCATGGGAGGATGCTGTAGATGAGGCGTATGAGAGGAAGAAACTGCGGTATGCTCATCTGGCCGCTGAAGCAGAACAGCGAGGATGGAGAGTCCGGGTTTATCCAGTGGAAGTGGGTTGCCGATGATTTGTGGCACACTCTACAACCCGGTTTCTCAGAGACGTCGTTTCAGTGGCCAAAAGTTGCGTCGCACAGTAAAGAACTTATCTGAAGCAGCAGAGTGGAGTAGCAATTGGCTGTGGTTGAGACCGAAAGGTTCTGGCTGGCTGTGTACAGGCCGCCACACTACGGTTTCGAAGAATTCTTGAAAAACTTGAAGAGTCTGTTGGATTATTTGTATAGTTTGCATAGTTATAGTTATTACAATCCCGTGTACTGTATTTTGCGTGAATGAGGATTTGTGTTGGACAGATATTGCTGTGTTTTGCAGTAGGTAGAATGCCATTAGGAACCGTTGCAACTGAACCTGCATTAACAACGACAGTGGGGGCATTAACAGCCTAAGTCAAACGGGTTGGCGCGTATGGTCGGGTTATTAGGTAGTATGCCATACGGAACCGTTGCCACTGAACCTGCTTTAACGATGACAGTGGGGCTTCGACAGCTCTAGTCAAACGGGTTGGCGCGTATGGTCGGGTTGCGGTGAGATTGTGGCGTTAGAGATTATGGTTAGGTCACATCTAGGGTTTATGCCACTGAACTACGAGGAAGGACCAACCTCAGCAGCAGGAGGGATATCAAGCACAATAGAAAGAAAGAAACGCTGATGTACAGGTAAGTAAGCTGGGCTGAGTTGAGTGGGGGACAGAGGGGGGTGACTCTGTGACGCCAGAATCACTGATCGTGCTCTCTTGAGGTGTCGTGGCCTAGTCGACGAAACACTGAGGACGGAAGGTGCCCACTTGAAGACTCCAGAGATGTACCTTACTCAGCTCAATCCAGACGGTTGTCATGCTGATCCACTGGGGAGACCGCACTGTGGTTGATCCCCGGAGCCAGCATCGCAGCCGTTGTGTGCTGACGCGCCAGGAAATATACTTCAGCCATTAACACCAGACAGAAGGATATTCACATCACCATATGGAAGGAAGCGTAAATGGATGGAGACGCATAGGTTACTGTAAAGCTACGTCTTAGTTGGTGCTTATCTTGGCGAAACCCGAGTGCAAATCAGCATGAAGTTTTAACATCTACTCTCGTGTAATGGAAATCATATATATAAATAAAATAAAAATAGCTATTTTTATTATTAAAAATAAGTACAAAGAAGCAAATTACAAACAGTAGGACAAATACAATAGAGCAAAGATACAAATTAAATAAACTTTATTTTTTTCAGCTATAGTGGGTTTAATGGGCTCTATGCACGGCGGTATAAAATAAAAATAAAATTCTCACTGACCCCAAACTTTTGAACGGTAGTGTATATAAACCATATTTTGCTGGAAGTAAGGTTGCTTTGATAATAACATTTAGATACCAGTGAAATTTCACAAACCTTGAGACCAATTTCGATACAAAAGCAGAGACTAACTAACGTAGGATAAAAAAATCTATTATTAAAGAAAAGTTGACAGTCAGTAATACAATAAAAACAAAGAAGAAAATTACAAACAATAGGACAAATACAATAGAAAAAATACAAAAACGAAATAATGTTTTTCATGTAAGTATATCTAACAGTATAACATTCAGCAAATAGCCTAGTTTTAAAAAATAAAACTGCATACTGCAACACTGCACTGCCTTCACTGTATGAATTACATTTAAATGTATTCGTATTACAGCTACTAAAGTGATTCAGTCAAGGTCAGTGAGTGATTTGTCTATTTTTATTATTATTTTATTAATATTAATGACAGAGACTGCAGCAGGTTTATAAGGTTGCTGTCAGTTTAGGACCGAATGCACGGATCTAATATACTGGCACACATCCGATTTGTTTCCCCAACTGTTGTTCACTTAAGACACAACGGACTGTATTCATGAGAATACTCACCATATTTTGTGTGTATGTGACAGTTTGAGCATGTATCCTAAGGCCAAAGCACATACAGAAACCTGCTGAGGAACAGAGTGAATTCTTTCATAGCTTAATGTGCAGCTTAATAACACTTTATAATATCAAACATGTTCCTTCACTTTGATTGGACATTAAGGAGGGCCAAAAACGCACCGAAAGGAACAGGGAACAATAATCACTTTATTTCAATTATCATGTTTTCATAATCGTTTGAAGCCAAAATAAAAAATTATGGTTAAATCGCACAGCCCTAGAATATACAGTCGAACCAACACCTTCAACCTTCAACATTTCTCACATTATCACAGTTTATTCGCTATAGTTTAGAAAATGGAAATAAAATATGACAAGAACTCAAGAGTTATCACATCAGTTGATATTTCACTGGTTATGGCCATCCTTCTTCACAAATGAATTAGGTTGAATATCTGTCAGCTGTTAAATTTAAGTACATGATTAGATAATACCAATTTAGGTCAACCAATTAGCAAGCAATGCTTAATTTTGTTCAGTCTGCGGTGTAAAAAGGTTGCATTCGCAATTAAAGAAAAAAAACTCTTAAGCAAAACATGCTCAGGTCAAAGTGTCTGAATCATTTTTGGTCCCAAATTTTTATCAATTTTACTGGTAGTCCACTGTATGAAGAATTGTTGGGTACAATGTCACAGTTTACTTTATTTTACTATCCTCACTTACATAAATTAACTATAGTGTCCTGCACCCACTAGTAAAAAAATATCAAAAATGATATCTGGTGTCCGAATAGTTTTTGGTTTGACTGTGTGTGTCTGTGTGTGTGTATATATATATATATATATATATATATGTGTGTATATATATATATATATATATATATATATATATATGAAATTTACATATAAAACAAATACAAACTTGAAATTCTGATTGAATGCCACGTTCAAAGCCATAAAATAGTCAATATCTGCATCTATAACTGCACATCACTTTCTGTAAAGCTGCTTTGAAACAATATGTATTGTGAAAAGCGCTATACAAATAAATTTGAATTGAATTTGAATCTATAACTGCACATCAACTGAAGTCTATATAAATGTGTCAAGTTGTGACGTTGCTTGGCAACTGTAAGCAACTAAACTCTTAATACAGCACCCAATAATAACAAGTTCTTCCACATTTTGACTTGTTTAGGATGTCACCCTCTGTATTTTCACATTTATTCGTATTTCACTTTCACGTGAAAATAATGTAAAGCAGTCCTGCTGACTACCAGTTACACAAATATATCTACTACCTTACCGGATGACACATTCCTGTCGCACGGTATATCCCATCATCCCGCCCGGCACTAATTGACACTCTCCATCACTCAAACACAAAGCACTTCCTCTTGCGCTTGAAGAACAACCCAACCCTGGCATTATTGCCAATCCAAGCTGTGCTCTGTGGAGCAGGACTCGCCTCTTGCTCTGTCGACTTGAGGCGTGGAAGTGGCGGGGTTCGAGAGCACGGGCCGAGCACGGGTCGGACCCTGCGGGGAGAGATGCTCTCGGTTGGATACCGCGCCCTCCCTGTCGCATGTGTTCTCCCTGCTTGACACTTCCACCCACTCACGCCTGGTTGTGCAACGGCTGTTACGCAAGACAGAGCAGCTTCCAGAGTGATGAGAAGAATCGGGTTGCTGCACAAGAGGGAACGATCTGGCAGAGCGAGTGGACTGCAGATGAAAAACGGCAACAAAAGCAGAGAGAGCGAGAAAAAAGTCGATATTATTCAATTCTTTCATCTACAGGCCAGCTAGCAGGGCAGGTTTTTGCTGCAGGTCAACAGGAACGGAGAGGAGGAAGCCAGGAAACTCTCTTCTCATCAAGGGTCTCAAAGTGACAGATGATAGGTTGAGAGTAGAGTCTGGAGAGAATTGAGGAAACGGCTGAATTGATTACTCATTCAATTACAATAATTAAGCAGCTACTTGAGGCACTCTGTCGTAACATGCTTTTTGTCATTTATTACTCTTTGAAAGAAGAAAAGACGAGTCCTTCATTTCTCTTTAAGACAAAAAAGAGCTCAACAAGGGACACTTGTGTTCATGAGCATCAAATTAATCCCTCCGACCATATCAGCATCCAAACTGCCGGGAAAAAAATGAATTTTGTGACCAGCAGCACACACATAAAAAAAGGCCAGAAACTCTTTAAAAAAAATAAAAGGAGGTTCTCAGCCTTTGTAATAGAAATTTTAGGAAATATAATCTTACTACATTTTGATTACTTTTACACTTCTTTTGACCTAACTTGCCACCTTATCATATTGATATAAAAATAATCAAAAGAGAAAAGAAAATTCCATTACGTAAGGGTTTCCTAAACTGGGGTTAGTGGAGGAACTACAAGGGGTTTGTACATTTATGAAAAGTTTATAATGATTATTAATTAAATCTTATATTATTACATCTTAAAAACATTACATTTAAATAAATAAATCATTTTAAAATAAAAGGTGGCCACTTAATTTTCTGTGTAATTATAGTCGCATAACTGGTGGCCGATCTGTGTGTACAATTTCACCAAACGAGAAGATTTTCCATAAGCAATGGGCTTTTTATTTTATTTATTTTTTAGATAGGAACGATTAGGGAAACTCAAAAAATGACTCAATAAATGATGACTAACTTACTGCTATTATGTGAATATAATGTAAATAGTATAATCAATAAAAAAACAACCTGTAGTCTGATTGAGTATTTTAATATAATATATTTATATAGAAAGCATAATTAGTCAATATAATAATATACATACATCTGTGACACATTAACATGGCACATTAACTGTGGTAAATCAAAACAATGTTTTATAAAATAAATTAAAAATGTATATGGCAGAAGTACAAAAAAGGATGCACATATTGTCAGAAGTAGCTGTACTGTATATAAATCGCAAAACAAGAATAATCCAAGGAAAGTTTGATCTCTTTAATCCATAATACTCAAAACAGACTAGCGTAGCAGAGAAGAGCAGGGAACACAACCACTACAGGCGAAACTCTAAATGTTTTAATATCGTGCAAAAGTTCATTTATTTCAGTACTTCAACTTAAAAGGTGAAACTAATATACTATCTAGACTCATTACATGCAAAGTGAAATATTTCAAGCCTTTATCAAGTCTATATACAAACAAAACAGGAAGTATTTACACAGGTTGAACAAGGGAACTAAACAGGAACATCTGAACCGAATGATAACTAATGTGTAGCCATAGAAACTAACAAGACCGACGGACCAGAGCAACATCAACGGCCCGGAAGCCCAAGGTGGAGCTGCTGGCTCATGGAACTGAGGCAGAGACAGGGACTCGGCTGACCAGGGGAAGGGATAAGCCTGGTGGAGCCAAGGGGTGGAGGGGAGAGGCGCAGCCGGAGACCCGAGAATCTGAGAGAAGATCGACCAAGGCTGATCTAAAGGGACGAGGGAGACCGGAGGAGTCACAGTGCAGACGGGCTACAGTGGAGATGAGGGAACGCAGAGCCGGGGCAGAGCCGATGGGCCCACAGGCCGAGGTTGAGACATGGGACTGGAGGCTCGAAGTGCAGATGACGAGACGCATGGAGCTAAAGACGGGGGCAGAGCCGAGGAGCTGAACAACAACAGCGGAGCCGACGGATCCAGAAGACTGGCCGCAACCAGTGGAGGAGATGGGACAAGGAAGTCACACGGGAACCTCGGAGGAAGCAGATTTGCGGACAGGACCAGCAAAGATTGGAGGATGGGGACTTGTGTGGGAACAGGTCAGCTCCTGGCTCTGAGATGGACTGAGCAGCGCGTGTCCATCATTTTTATTTATTTATTCATTTTGATATACACTCACCGGCCACTTTATTAGGTACACCTGTCCAACTGCTCGTTAACACTTAATTTCTAAGCAGCCAATCACATGGCGGCAACTCAGTGCATTTAGGCATGTAGACATGGTCAAGACAATCTCCTGCAGTTCAAACCGAGCATCAGTATGGGGAAGAAAGTTGATTTGAGTGACTTTGAACGTGGCATGATTATTGGTGCCAGAAGGGCTGGTCTGAGTATTTCAGAAACTGCTAATCTACTGGGATTTTCACGCACAACCATCTCTAGGGTTTACAGAGAATGGTCCGAAAAAGAAAAAACATCCAGTGAGCGGCAGTTCTGTGGGCGGAAATGCCTTGTTGATGCCAGAGGTCAGAGGAGAATGGCCAGACTGGTTCGAGCTGATAGAAGGGCAACAGTGACTGAAATAACCACTCGTTACAACCGAGGTATGCAGCAAAGCATTTGTGAAGCCACAACACGCACAACCTTGAGGCGGATGGGCTACAACAGCAGAAGACTCCACCGGGTACCACTCATCTCCACTACAAATAGGAAAAAGAGGCTACAATTTGCAAGAGCTCACCAAAATTGAACAGTTGAAGACTGGAAAAATGTTGCCTGGTCTGATGAGTCTCGATTTCTGTTGAGACATTCAGATGTTAGAGTCAGAATTTGGCGTAAACAGAATGAGAACATGGAACCATCATGCCTTGTTACCACTGTGCAGGCTGGTGGTGGTGGTGTAATGGTGTGGGGGATGTTTTCCTGGCACACTTTAGGCCCCTTAGTGCCAATTGGGCATCGTTTAAATGCCACGGCCTACCTGAGCATTGTTTCTGACCATGTCCATCCCTTTATGGCCACCATGTACCCATCCTCTGATGGCTACTTCCACCATGTCACAAAGCTCTAATCATTTCAAATTGGTTTCTTGAACATGACAATGAGTTCACTGTACTAAAATGGCCTCCACAGTCACCAGATCTCAACCCAATAGAGCATCTTTGGGATGTGGTGGAACGGGAGATTCGCATCATGGATGTGCAGCCGACAAATCTGCGGCAACTGTGTGATGCCATCATGTCAATATGGACCAAACTCCCTGAGGAATGCTTCCAGCACCTTGTTGAATCTATGCCACGAAGAATTGAGGCAGTTCTGAAGGCAAAAGGGGGTCCAACCCGTTACTAGCATGGGGTACCTAATAAAGTGGCCGGTGAGTGTATATATTAAGGGACCAAAGCGTAGCCTATTTGTTGAACGTTCAAACCATCTTATAATCAACATGATTCAACGCTGATTCATCCAGTTGCCCAAATATCAAGTAGACTTTGTTTTGTTACAGCGGGTCTATCATTCATCTGAGTGGCTGTTGAATGATGTTCACTTGAATGACCTCTACCGGACATTACACAGCCATAAATCATGTCAACACATAACTATCATTTGTGCTCACTTTCTCAACCAAGCTGACCAGCTCTCTGCATCATTAAGCGGATCAAAAACAGTCTATTTTTGGACTCAGGCGTGGAAAATCAACCGTTAGCATGTTCCTATCATCTAGAACAAAGACAACAAATTTGACTTCACTGCAACGATCTAAAAAATCATTCGGGGTGAAAAACAGCCGCCAGCGACTCCAATAACAGAAATCAAACCCCGATAATGAGGCGAGAGTCTCAATATCAGAGGCAACCACAGGAACAGTCAAATATTTGCTGCGATACACCATCTGGAGAAAGATAGAGACAGATGATTCAGAAATATAAGAAAAAATTAAAATAAGCGATTAACTTGTGCCACAAACAAACTGCTGGGAGCTTTTAATTCCACTCAGCATGCCTAATGGATTCAAACCTCAGTAGAGGAAACTTGGTTAATAAAAAATGAGATAATATCGAGGAAAATTTCAAATGCTTTCCAGATTGATGCAGATTGTCAAAACCTTTTATTGCACCATGCTTTTTTTCTAACCATTTCACCAAAAGCTATATCACACTGATGTGAACAGTAATTCAAATAAAAGCAAATGGAAATCACATCTCCCACGGTGAAGCGATGGAGAGTCCCGTGCTAATGGACGGTGTGCAGATTGTCTTGCGCTGTTCTATCTGAAACCAGTAATGAGGCGTTTTGCTGATGATGGGTAGGTGGCAGAAACACAATGACTGGGCTCCGCTGACCGACTGCAGATGGGAAAAGGCCAAAACCCACACAAACAGATTGGGAGGCTGTGCTGGTTGGCAAGCAGACGGCTTAAAACTACGCTGGTTCTAAAATGTGAATCAACTGGAGATGGATCAATTTCGGGTGACCCGCAGAGCAACTTCTGTTGCACAGATTTATCCTCCATTGTGCGAGACAGCGCCTCATTTTGGCTTTGAGAGACTTAATTGGGTTATGATACAAAGCATTGTTTGAAGGAGGCATATGGGGAAGTGTTCACGCAGGCACAGACTAATGCAACACAACCATCTTCTACTGTTTTTTTGTTCATCTTTTTCTGTCATCTTATTATTAGAGTTGTTTCCTAATGAAAACATCATAATTGTTGTTGCTAAAGGTTAGGGATTTGAACAGCATGTAGTGTACAACTCGCACCGTTTGTGCTACGAACATGATGATACTTCAAATCATGCGGCTTGTTGCGGAGAGGTGTGCTGTATTACTGTATAGAGCAATCTGGCTTTTTCTTTTCACCTGGCAGGCGATAAAACAAGTGGCATATACTTACCCTGAATGGATCCGAGATGTAAGAGTGTAGAAACATGCTAAAACCATGTTGAACACTGCAGCAACTGCCTAGCGACCACATTGAACACCCTAGCAACAGCAAAGAAACATGTTTTAAGCTATTCAGAATCAGAAAAATTTAGCAACCGCATAGCAACTACCGTGGGAGTGAGTTTTGAGCAAGCAACACTTACATTTACTTCAGAAAGCTAGCTAATACGATCATTTTGTGGCTGAAGTCAGGTCTAACATGACCTGAATTTTCTATAAAAACGGGGAGTACAGGAAATTCTTAGCCTGTCAGTATGATATTCTGGCAGAATCCGAGGACTTGAAGAGAGTGAGAAGCAATTAGAAGGTGGAATATAGCCCAGCACAGGGAGGTGTATTTTAGGAAAGGTTACAGCTGATGGGGGACACGTCTTAAGGACATTAAAGAAGATTGGCCACTTCTTCTTGGTTCACTGATCCAATTGCATATTAATATTTTTGATTTCACTATTATTCCAATATCCTTCAATGAGATTGGATTGTAATATCGGAGTGCCCTCCTCTGGATGGAAAACAGTATCATGACTGCACACTCAGGCTGGATGGCAGTATTTCAAACCATAACCAATCCCATCTGAATCCACCGTGACATTAAGGAATAACTTATAGCTCTATTTCCCAGGGTTTGAAGTTGATCTCATAAAATGTGTCAAAAACACACGGAGAGACAAACCTAGTATTAAATTAACTAGATGTTGAAGAGCTTAAAATCACTAGTCACAATGCATCGCATGACATCTCGCTGTTAAAACATTAAATCAAAGCTTTTACTGTAAATCCGGTACTTTTAAATCACATTTTCCCCCTTCTGCCATCATGAGAATACAATCTCTGACTGCAGTCTCTATAATGCATTGGACTAGATGCTGCCTTTGTGCACTGCACACTCAAAACACACAGATCTATCGGCAATTGACTGCAAACGTATGGTGGCAATTAACCTTATAGATCGTAATTAACACTTTCGCTGGTTTAAGCCACTAATTTTACAGCATTTTAATTAATGTAGATTTCTCTCTGACAGACATCGTAATGAAAACCGAGCAAAGCTGCAAGGGTCATTTTCTGCAGGCATATCTTTGTATTATCAAGACATTGTCTTTCCTCATTGACTGAGCACACGAAACCAAACAGTCGGAAATGTTAAAACAGATACAGCAGTACAAAAACGCAATGGTCCGTCGCACCTGAAGCCATTTTTATCTCCTATTCAGATTCTGAGACTGTCTCCTGCTGGTTTACGATTTCATCTCACATCTATCATCATTGATAGCTGCTGCCTCTTATATGCAAACTGTCCTCTGCAAAAATCCATTTCATTCTATTTACTGAGCACTCGGCTCATCTCTTTATAACGGACATACAAATAAATATTTAGAACTGTTTGGATCAGGGGGCGACTGATATATAGTCTAGCTTGTATTTGCATGGCCACCTCACTGTAATCGAGGACACAAACAGTTCAGAAAGAACAAGTAAATATCAGACGGTTGCATAATGGGCGAGAACAGCACAACCGTTGGGTTCCAGAACTAAAAATCACATTCATTTTCTCCACAGAGAAACTGATGTTCAACAATAACATATAAATCTTTCAAACAAGACCTACTATGAGCTCTGAGGTTGTTAATGGATGATATATGCTTCTTTAGAAACCGTAAGTGTGATTTCAGTTATTTAATTGCAAAATTCCCAATGAAGAACTAAACTGCCAACATAATTCTGAAGACACTAATTGCTGTTACCATGAAAACGTAAATCGTGGCAGAAGAGATCCAATCTCACGAAGCACCGTGAACGATGTAATCGGGCCTCTCAAGCTACAGTACTTGCATACAAATGGTTATTTTGCAATAAACTTAAAATATTGCTTTTATATTTACACATTTATTGTTTTATATTATACTGATTCATTTTGATTCATTTGCATAGTATGTATAACAAAGTACACACGTGTTCAAAAGTTTGCGGTAAAATTTTTCAAATGTTTTTGAAAGTCTCTCAGCTCACCAAGGCTGCATTTATTTGATCAAAAATACAGTAAAAACAGTAATATTTTGAATTGTGATTACAACTTAAAAGAACTGTGTACAAATAATACATTTTAAAATGTATTTTATTCCTGTGATGGTAAAGCTGAATTTTGAGCATCATTACTCCAGTCTTCAGTGTCACATGATCCTTCAGAAATCATTCTAATATGCTGATGTGCTGCTCAATAAATGTTTTTTTTTAATTATTATTATCAAATATTGAAAACAGTTGTGCTGCTTAATATTTTTGAGGAAACCGTGATACATTTATTTCAGGATTCTTTGATGAACAGAAAGTTTTTAAAAAAACTTAATTAAAAGAACTTTATTTGAAATAGAAATTCTGAAATATAAACATATGTAAACAACTAAAAGTATAAAGAGTCTGAATAAAAGTATTAATTTATTTAAAAATAAGCACTCTTTTGTATTTTTTTTTTAGATTTACAATTGTTTTATTTATTTTTGCTTTAATTCAAAATTTGTGTTGTAGACATTCATCTCAGAGTTGGTTGATTCAGGACATGGCTTAGAAATCTTTACTTTAGTTTTTTTGTTTTAAATAGCAGAGATGATGCATGGAAAGTTGGAAACAATACTTAAGGAACCAAGGTGCAGGAAATGTGGGTGTTCACATCTCTACAGCCAAAGACTCTTTAAAGGAGCCACACACTGCCCTTTTCACCTGACGTCCACTTATAATATTAGTAAAGTTTTTTGCTACTAAAATCAAGGTTTTTTGTCAAAAGACAAAAAATACATGACCCTTTTCTGCCCTCCCCGTAGAATTTTAGAGGCTTTTTTTGCTACTGTACATTTAACACTTCTATGTAAACGACCTCTGTTATTATTCGATAGCTTTCATGATATTCCTCTCTCTTTAAACCTCTCATCAACCTTCCTATATGGAATGATGAACCGTTATCCACTGACATTGGTCACTCTGTGGGTGATAAACAATACCAGTCTTACCTTCAGGAGCGTCTGCGTCGCATATCTTGGTGATGGCAGCAGAGTGATTGCCCTGTGATGAGTTTGCTGTAGGCACTGGGGTCTGGGGACAAAAAAAAGCCCAAAACAATAAGACCAAACTGATCTATGGAATATGACTCTAACTGCAAGCAAGTTAACCCTATGCAATTTGCTTTAGTTTTTTTTTTTTTTTTTTTTTTACATGAGAATAAGACATTAGCAATGTGACAGATATGATATTTGTCTCTTTTTTCATGCTCACTTGATAACTTACTACATTCTGGGACAAATACACAAGACAGTTATGTGCACATTATTTCAGTGTAAAATCATATTCACTAATCCTCCGCAATCCGGTTTAATAGCCTCGCAGTGTTTAAATTAAGTCATTATAAATCTTTACAATGCCTCCTTTCTATTTAAATTAGACTTATT
Source organism: Rhinichthys klamathensis goyatoka (assembly GCF_029890125.1). Taxonomy (NCBI): domain Eukaryota; kingdom Metazoa; phylum Chordata; class Actinopteri; order Cypriniformes; family Leuciscidae; genus Rhinichthys; species Rhinichthys klamathensis. The sequence goes on along the minus strand of NW_026606652.1, from coordinate 102,999 downwards.
ACACTGCACCTTATTAAAAAAACTCTATTCTATATTCCTGGCACAATGACATGTGAATGGCACTATTAGCGCTAAAGGGAAAGCAAGCAGTAAAAGCTATTTCATAAAAAAAAAAAAGATGTTTGCATTGATGGCAGTAGTAATTCATCAGATGATGGAGAAGAGCAATTTAACCTGCCATATACGTAAACATGTAGTGTTGTCGAGCACACTTTCGTCATTTTAAAGAGCCGCTTTATAATCAAACCCAATTGGCAAAATTCATTAAGTAAACTGGTGCTAAAACAACAGACTAAAGTACAAACAACACTTATATTTCTAGAACCCTCTCTTACAAGAATACTGAAAACAAAGCAAACAAAGTTCTGACTGACTCATTCTACAGAATTCCCTACGACACATACTAATTATAAGAGGAAGACTGACTTTTTGGGTTATTCTATTATGGGAATGAGTTCAGAAATTCAAATACAGTTTCAATTCCACATTCCATGTGCTTAGAGATAATATATTGATGTTTATGAGTATGAGTAAACCTCACTTGTTTAAAAGTAAATACGTGAACTATATGGGTTAGTCTAATAATGAGTCAAATAATTAATTTTATAAATAAATTATGCTTGCAAAAATCTGATTCATACTGTCTCCAGATTCATAAATCTCCAAGTGTTTCGCCATTTAATATCACATGAATTTAGAAGTGATACTGTTTTCTTTCTTAATACACATTCCTGGTCTTATTGTGCAGGATTCATTAATCTATCTAGTATACTCATATTTAAATACTTTATGCACTATTATTTATTTATACAATACACATATTTTATCTTACTATTGCAGGTGATTTTTTTTTTTACGTGTAAAATATACTTTCTCAGGATGTTTTTCCATCTGCTACTGTGTGTGCCAAAATTAAAACCAAATGTATAAATATAAAAAAAATACATATTAACAAAATAATAAACATTTGATAAAAATTTTTTTTTAAATAACAATTAAATAATACATCATTAACATGAATTAAAACAATACTTTTTTCTATCTACTAAAAATCACAGTTATATGAGTTTCTTTTCATTAGACTTAAGTATATCACTCTCCCTATCATTTCAATTTAAACTCTAATTCTGCATCCTGTTTGCTCCCTCAGTTCCAATTCAGAAATTCAATTGGAATTTAAAAAGCATTCTCAATTCAATTGTGCATGGCGCAAAACCCTGCAAAGCACATGTATTTCTCGGTTATTCGTTTCAATATTTACAACTGATGCTGCAGAGGTGCGAAGGACAGATGTAATTGGTCAGATTTCGACACATGCTGCGATGTTTGCCGAGTAGAACGGGGGGTTTGATCTTGCCGCGAGCTGTTCTTCCTTCTCTGTCCTCAGCAGAAGTTTTGCTCCATCAGCCTTCCGACAGCTTGTCAAATTATTCTTCATTTGAGCTTGTATTTACGTAAAGGCGGCATAACTTTTGGAAGTAATCAAACGGGATAACATGCACCACTGGATATATGCAGAATGACTGCTACCCTTCCAGGCAGTGAACAGAAATCAGATTTGATCGATGAAGAGTTTGTCAGTTTCAGCCTCAGATGCCCATGGGCCGTTCACAGTCCGTTCAATGACCACATGATGCCTAGTGCAAATAAAAATGCCAAGCACTGACTGAAACTGCCATGTGCACCTGGATTGGCTAGCTTTATCAAACTTTCTGTTGAGTTTTTTTCCCCACAATAATCTATATCGTCTGGTATCATTTAGCACAAGTGTGGACGGAGGCGTCACGTGTAGGTCTGAAGGTCTCTTCCTGTCTAAGTGGGTGGTTCTTGGCCAGGATAAGCTGCAACTTGGATCAGATTTCATGCTAAAAGTTGCTAAGCTACATATGACAAGGATGTATAGATTCGCAGAAAAGAACACGAGGGCAAGCGTTCTCACTTGAGCAGGTCAAAGACATCAGACAGTTTTTAACATCACATAAATGTACGGATCTTTGAAGAAGTAAAAATAAATAAATAACAGATGCAGGAAGGCCTTTAATGGGTTTTGAAGACAGTCGGGAGAGAAGGTTTTGAAAGGCTTTCAGACACTTGCTTTGTAAAGGGTTGATCATTACACACTTATGTCACCGGCGTGGGCCCTGTTTGCTCAGAATAAGACAGCTGTAATCCTGTAATCCGCATGCAGCGCAGCACAGGGGATTGACTGTTACACAAAACAAACCCACATCTCACCTGCAGCAGGTATTTCTGGCTGCCGTACATGACGTATTGCGGGGCCAGACTGTAGATCATGTAGCTGGTGTGGAGGACGATGAGGAGGAGGATCATGCAGAGGAAGAGGAGGGCCTGCGGTCGGGTTCTCTGAGGCCTGATCTTATACAACTGCACAAAAAGAAACAAAAACATCCTTACTGATATGACTGAGTGCTATGAGTCTACAGCACTATGAACTGCAGAAATGTACATATACAATATATACATACAAATAATGTTGGATTAAGAGCATCCTCACTGCTATAGTGGATACTTGGAAAAAAGTTTTCATTTCAGTTTTGAGCCTCTATATTTTCAAAGTAAAATGGTCAAAAGCTGCCGTTATGGCACAAAGTAAAGTTGTTCAAATTAATTATCAGAATGCTTCCAAGAAATTCATCCAAGCCATGAATCTTGGTGTGCTACTGAGTTGGTCTGCTACCCAACACTTACCCAGCAGTTCACATTGGATTTCGATTTAAAATTAAAAATAATGATTTAATTGTTTTAATGATTTTTTTAGTAACGTTAAATATGTATTACTAATTGAAATATGAATGAATTTATTAATAAATCAGCATATGAGTTTATGCATTAATAATTGTTATTTTATCAGCATATCTATATTTTATTGATACACACTATAATAACACTGTTAGATAGTCATTTTCACATTTATAGTATTTATAGTACTCCAAAAAAAAAAACAATAATTATATGAGGCCTAAAATATACCATATTTATTGCTGATATATGAATTTTTTAATTAAAGTTAAATATGTATTTAACTTATTATGAATTGTGTATATATATATATATATATATATATATATATATAAATCAGGCCTAATATATACAATAGTTATTGTTCTTATATTATATGAATCGATAACAAAAACCTGCCTTACTCCCATACCTTTAAACTACCTTTGGCCTATACAAACTTTAACCACTAAAATTCAGTACAATAACCCAAATAAAGCAGGTAAATGAGGATGAAAAAGAAACGACGTTGTCTCACCTGTATCCAGAAGAACCAGATGCCCATGTTACGGATCCCGGCCATGGAGGTGAAGACAAAGTACATGGTGATGGTGGTGATGAGAACATAGTCCAGTGGGAAAACCTGAAGGAGGAAGAGAAACATCAACGGCAACTCCAGAACTCCATTCACAAGGGCTACGAAATACTCACTATTCATCTACACACACAACAAACACTTAGTGTCGGGCTTTAGTATCAACTAAAAGAACTATTAACTTGACAATGAAGATGGCCGGAAGTGTTGTCCGCTTTCAGTGCCTTTTCCTTATGTACCATAATGGTTTGTAGAGTAAGTGATGCATGTTTCACAAACATCACAATGCTGGAGGCACAAAGGATATATATATATATACACACTCACATTCTCAGTGGTGGCCTAAAATACTGCCACTCCTGTGCGAGAGATGGATCGCTTCGCAACTCTGAGGTGATCTTTCAGCAATTCCGACTATTTTCAATGCATTTCCTCTCAAAAGAGCCACAGGAAGTACATGTTAGAACTGTTTGAAAGTCAAGCTAAAAATGGTCCTCTTTTTCCAGGAAGAGCTGCTGGCTCGTACAAATGACAATGCCTCTTCTGTTGGCAGCTTGTCCTCCATAACTCCACTGGTGCTGAAATGCTTTTTTTTAAATGAGCAAAACACGCACTGACCTTACCTGTTGCCCTGATTTCAAGGATGGAATATGGTCGGTGACATCACAAAGCACAAATTAGAAATGTTTCTGGAAGCATGAGCAATAATTCTCTGGCCTGCATGTCTTATCTCTTTGCAAATTACTTTTCTTTTTCCCTTTTCACATGGCCTAATTGCTGAAATCAATGGTCTGGATTCCTGAACAATTTGGTTTAATCAAGCCATCTTAAGTAGCGAATAAAACAAGCGATCATATTTTATTCAAGCACATGGAAACTGATCATTGCACTACTTGAAAAAGATTGAAGGATTTAAAATCTCATCCAATAGCACTAAATGATGAAAAGCGTACTTATTTCCAATTCATAATAGCACTTAATTCAGAGGTCATCACATCTTTTTATGAGGCAAGCAGCCACAGACCAAGCGCCAAGCTGTTTAGGGTCAATGTACATTGTTGTACTTGCAGATTGTGGTATTGTTGCTCAGTGGCAACACATTTACTGGTTTCTGCTTTGACTAGATAAAAACTAGATGAAACCACAACAGTCAAGAATTATGAATATAAGAAATGTTTTTAAAATCTGATCGAGGTGAATGTTTAGTCAGATCCGGTGAAATGCATATCTAAAGGGTGCTGATTTCTTTAATTAGCACAAAAACTTACGGCCTCGGATTGTAACCTGTCTCATCACACTAAAAAAAATCGAATCAATATTCTGCTACCCAAACCTTGCCCAATAGTTCACATTGGATTTGGGTTTGTAATGAAAAATCACTTTTTTTATTGATTATATTTTATTTACTAAAAAAATCTATTATTTTAATTAAAAATAAAGAATTATTTAAAATTTATAAATTATATATACAAATATTAGGCCTTAAATGATTATAGAAATATTTGGAGTACTATAAATGTGAAACTGACTTCCTTCTAACAGCGTATAAATAAAATATTGATATACTGATAAAACAGTATTTATTAATAAATGCAAAATATTTTTGCACAAGTTAAATAATATATGTTTAGCATTATATAATTATAATTAAACACACACACACATATATATATATATATATATATATATATATATATATATATATAAATCATATTTATTGTTGATATATTCAACAAGGTCATTTTTACACAACAGCAATATGGCCCAATTAGAGGAAATTATTGGTAATGTACATACCTGTCAAAAAATGTTCAGACACATTTGACTGAATTTTTGTTTCTCATGATGTTAAAAACCTTTTGATCTGACACTTTTTGCTTAAATACTTGAAATGAGTTTTGCAAATGTGCAAATGTAAAAAAAAAAAAAGAAGAAAACAAATTAACACTTTTAATCAGCAAGGACACTTATAAAGTTAAAAAAAGATTTCGATTACAAATAAATGCTTTTCTTTTTAAACATTGATATAACAATCCTGAAATAAATATTCATCACGGTTTCCACAGAAACTTTAATAATAAGAAATGTTTCTTGATCACCAAATCAGCATATTAGAATGATTTCTGAAGGATCATGTGACACTGAAAACTGGAGTAATGATGATGAAAATTAAGCTTTGTCGTCACAAGAATAACATTACATTTTAAAATTAATTTTATGATATTACTGTTTTTTTTTGTTAAAATCCTATTTCACAATATTACTGTATTTTTGTTTCAAATATTATTTCACAATGTTACTGTTTTTACTGTATTTTCTTCAAATGATTGCAGCCCTGCTGGTGAACCTGTTGCACACATTACAAGTAATGTGAGTTACGTAATCAAATTTAAAGTTTTTGTGTTTCCATTTATTGACTGACAGCTCTCCAGTCCCCATGTTGAGAGAAATTGAGAGTAAAGGTGCATTTCCTTTAGCCTAAAGCGTATTCATTTCACTTTTGGTGTGAAAGGGCCTTTATATTTGTCAAAAAATAGAACTTTTTTGTTATTAAAAAACAAACAAGCAAGCGCAGCCCAGCCCAGTAATGCAAAAGTAAAGCATTACTTCCCATAAAAAGTAATTATGTAATGCAATTAGTTTATTTTTAGGGAGTAACGCAATATTGTAAACCATAACTTTTAAAGCCCCCCTGTAGTCAATAATTGTATCCCTTAAAACTAATCTTTGATCACCAGAATGACATATTTAAATGTTTTTTCCTTGAAAAAAAATTTCTTCATGCCTTAAACTAGCTGGAATGTAACTCTTACTTAGTATACGCGGTTCTGTCTATGAATATGCAAATTAGCCCCACCTCCACTCACTCACACCAGCTCAGAGATCCACTCGTTGACGTGATTGGTTACAAGGTAGTTTGTGATGTCAGAAACACCAGCGATTTCAAACAGCATTTATTAGACTGTCTTTGGTTCACTTCAGTTTTAAGGAGAAAATACTCAGCACAGCAGTGGTGTTGACTTATGAATTTACACATGGTTCGTCTTAAAGCATATTAAAAACACCACATAGACATATAAACAACAATAAAAGCTTAATTTTCACCATAGGAGGACTTTAAAAGTAACTTTCCCCAACACTGCATAAGAGATCTCTCATATTGAGTACAAAAAACGTTAAAATAAAATGCATTAATGACCCCAAACTTTTGAACCGTTGTGTTCATTTCAAATTTTGCTGCCAATTTTTTGCTAGAACAATTATTTATAACAATTTTAAAACACAGGGTCTAGGACTCATGTAAAGCTTTTCAATACTGTTTGTATTGTTTAGCTATGCATTTACTGAATGAGCACTGTGCCACTGTTCGTCTGACTGTATTACATATATATTTATATTTAATTTTTTTTTTATTCTAAACTGTTTTAATTATTCTTATTTCTTTTGATTATTTTAATTTCTTCATTCTAAACTGTTTTAATTATTCTTATTTCTTTTGATTTTTGATTTGTATTTTTTTCTATGTAAAGCACTTTGAATTACCATTGTGTATGAAATGTATAAACTTGCCTTGCCTAGCCTTGCCTACTGCTTTAAAAAAAAAAATATATATATATTCGGGAAAAAAAGTATTCGGGATGCCCCTCATGAAGTTTATTCAAAATGGTTAATACATCATTTTTATACTTTCAATTTATGTTATTTTATAGATTTAATGGCTTTAATACAATTGAAAAATGAAGGAACTAGCGATAATAAGGAATGAGGCGTGTCCACACTTTTTGAATGACAGTGTGAACTTGCCAATTAGAGAATCATGCATTTCTCACTGCTGCTGGTATCGGCAGAAACTGCCTACGCTGAGCAGATCGCATTCTTCACATCTATTGCGACACATCCACGGCTGCTACTTCTAAGTGTCGTAGTAAAACCAAAGCGAACAATGCATTCCATTTCTGGCACCTCCTCCTCCCGAGCCATTACACAACTCTGGTTGCACACAACCTGCCACTAGTACTGGAATACACAAATGTGATTCTGAGTCAAAAGAAAGAGAGGATGCTGCTCACCGGTTGCAGCGCCAGCAGTAGCTCATTAAGAGGGTTGGTTAAGTTGGTCCCAAAGATGATAAATCCAGTGCTGATACCAGCTGAATGTAAAGCTTTATCCAGACTGCAACAAGACAAACACATTTAACAACATCATCACATAAGAGACTGAATTAGAAACATCATTAACCACAGTTCTCCATGGTCTGCTATAGTACATCATTGTAAGTGTGAGCTAATTTAGAGTGCTGCAGGTGTTGATGAATAGGTGTGTAAAATAACAACAGATTTATGGTCGCACCAGCATTGAATCAACATGTCCCTCAATTGCACTGTGCTCTAAGGGGACGGCATTCTTCAAGAGCTTTTCAATAGGGCCAGTCATTTGCTGGTAACATGTGAATGTGTGTATGTAAGAAAGACGATTTAGATGGAGTGGAGTTTCAGTTTCAATCAGTGTGACATTTCGTGCAGGTTGATGGAACATACTTGGAAATAAACAAGGTCACGAAGAACAAAAGGGCCACCAGGATGAAGAAGACCCCGAGCAAGATCTGACAAGACATAAAAAGAGAAAACGTTACAACAGTAATTCGACAAGCTAATTTAAAAGTTTAGTAACTTTACTTAAGAAACTATCCAGAAAAAACATGTGGAATATCCCGAAAAACCACTGTATTTGATAAAAAAAACATGAAAAGAAATAGTATTACCATTCAAAATAACTCTATCTATGTTCATGTATTTTCAAATGTAATTTGTTTCTAATAAGCTGATAGAAAGTTCAAAAGAACAGCATTTATTTGAAATGGAAATCTTTTATAGCAATGTAAAATTCTTTACTGCCACTTTTGATCAATTGATTTAATTATAAAACTAACCGATTTCTTAAATTTATTTAAAAAATCAGAACAACACATCACAATAATGCAATATAAGATCTCGTTTTTGATGACAGCATTTGTTGTCAACACAGATAACACAGATTTAAATTAAATTAGTAATTAAATTAATTGACAAAACATACACATATTATAAATATACATATTCAACTAAATATAGACATATATGATTTTTTATATATAATATATGACTTTAGTTCCTGATACATTCCAAACCCATATGACCATTTTTGTTCTCCACACGGAATAATAAAGAATGTACTGTAATGAATGGGAAAAATGACCACTGCATTCTTTGTGTTTTGCTGCCATACAAAGATATAGGATAGTTGTTCACACACAAAGCTATCGTATAGCTTAGAATACAGAGACACATGGACTAATTTTATGATACTTATATTGTGTTGTTCTGTCATTGTGGATCTTGACAGCCTCAGTACTCATTTTCTTTATTAATACTGAAGAGTTGCCTGGATATTCTTCACAAATTCTGAAGAAAGACAGTAATGCAGGTTTGGTGTGACATAAGATTGAGTAAATAATGACAGAATTTTCATTTTAGGGTGAACTATGCCTTTACATAAATCAGTGAATTGATTCTTTTGAAGTGGTTTACAGAAATGTAGTCTAAATAGCTAAAATGAAATCTCCAAAATTGCTTCACTACTCCTCAACATTGATTTACAAACACACTAGAAAGTATACACAAATATACACTTCAGCAGCAAATGTTTATGCAGAGGACTGAAATCTAACCCAGAGGTTGTCACTTTTTACACATGGCCATATGGTGCGGCCCACCTCAGCCTGACACAGTCGCCAAGAGTAATATGGGCAACATGGTCACAAGCTCTCTAAATAAAGAACAGACTGAACTGCAGAGGAAAAAGTAAAAGAACAAAGATGGAGACACAAACACTCACAACCCACAAAGCAAAACAAAACCAATATGCCAGACTGAACGGCTGCCGTTGACTGGCCTCCAACGTCTGTTTGACTTGACTTGGAGTAAACAAAACCCTGACATGTGCGGTAATCACTCCAGATTTTCTCAAAATAAAGTAAAAAAAAAAAAAAAAAAAGAACAAACAAATTCAGAACAAATGAAAAATGCCTTATAGAGATATAAACAGAAGTTCTACCGATCTATCTATTGATTATACACATCTGTCTGTCTGTCTATGTCTGTCCATTAATGCGAATACCGACTCTGACTACTTACAAATAACCACTAAAGCAAGCGACATTCGCACTGGACACAGATTTCCCTCAAGAACAATATGACAGATTGTGAACTGTAGCGAGAAGATAGATTTGTAAATGAGCGTCAATCTGCCTCCGAGACATAATCTATAACTAATTCAAACCAATGACTGCGAGTTATTAGTGATGCTGGAATTACGCTTTGTGGTTAAAAACACAGCTGGAGCTATTCTAAGAGTATATTAGGAATTTATGTCTCAAGCTGTTGCTGTAATACCAATAATAAACGCTCGCAGTTATAGCCGTAATAACCGTGACAAAGAGTACATTAATAACAACAAAAGTTACAGCATCACTCAATTCATTATTCAGAATGCAAACCACAGACTTCAATACCCAATATAAACACAGCTACCTAAAGTATGTGTGCCTGTTTTAAGTCCCTTTAGGACGGTACCTACATAAGGTTACATGAAATGTTTCTCCTATGTTCTTGTTCCCCTTAGAGAGGTCTGGTGGACTGTCAAAGAGGTTTCCACAAGCATCTACTCAGATGCCATGTCCAAAAAAGAAGCAATATCACAAATATGAGATATAAAGATGCAATATGTGCATTAAATATGTAAAAGAAGAGCTGTAATAAAGTGTTCAGGGTGAGCACGGTTTCGGTTTCAGGGTTAGCGTTTCCCATTTTTTGTGTGCGCACATTCAAGCTCTGTTCTTCAGTGGATTGTTTCTGCGTGTTGGGCCATAGTGAACCGCTCAAGGCCCCTGGCAGTCAGATGCCCCTGGTCACATTGGCCCGGTTCATAATCGTCCTTGCTCTGAGCTTTGCCAAGGGCTGCTTTATCAGTCTGAAAGTGCATTACGGGAGAGATTTTTTTTAATATCCTTTGAATGATAATGAAAGCCTCTGTAGGTATCACACTCACTCAGGCTTCATAAACAGGTTTATTTTATTTTATAATTGGGCTCGTGACCACCTGCCACTGCCATCAAACCGGGGCCTGCTGGGTTCTAATGTGTGAACCTTTTGACATGTGTGAAAAAGCGTGTACATCCACTACAGCTCTATGGTTACAAGTGAACCGCCATGACGACTATACGTAAAGTATGCAATACAGATTCAATGTGTTTATTATTTGTCTCAAATGAAGGAAATACATGCAATTTGCATGGTAAGTGTTGTTTCCCCTTTTCTCGGGGCTCATTAAAATACCCAAGCACCTCCAATACACCACTTTCAATTTTCCAAACCAATTTCCTCTGAAGATGAAACGGTAAACACAATAATTAAAATCAATCAAAGTTAATCAATCAATCTGATACAGAATTTAGGTCAATTAACCTGCTCTCTTAATGGAATCAATCACATCTGCCGGGTCCACATTAGAGGGTAATAGAAGTGTGCGTTCATGTGTTGTTGTATGCAAACGTGTGCGATCTATTAGTCTGTGCTGACAGCTGAATTGATCTAAAATCATCAGTAGGGACTCGCACGTCTCAAATCGCCCCATTGGACCACCCATGCTCCAGTTAACAAACCACCCACCGGACCTCACTTTCTACAGCCGCGCGACTCCATAACGCGATGTCATTGGCTCTCGCAGGAAGGCGTACTGTGACAAGAACTGTGTTGAATATCAGTACACATGTTGTGTTAACGACAACTACAAGTACATGTGAGACTTCTCTGCAGGAAGCGCAAAGTGAAAATAGCCCTTGGAGGATATGACGAGGAGATGTTGACCTCGAACATATCTGAGGGCTTTGAAAACCTTTGCATTAAATCATAAAATTTAACTGTAAATCAAAGACTGTAAGCAACAAATGCTAAACTAAAACGAGCGAAGCGCTCTCAACTACGTGACGGTGTAAACGAGGCGCAGTGAGTGACGGAGAGAGCAGTTTGGCAGACAGATTTCACTCAGTATGCGTTTCCCCTGAAGCTCTTGTGAGGAAATTAGTAAATCTCAAGCCTAGTTTAGGTATAAATAGAGTCTGGAGTCTATCATTATAGTGTCATGCTCATGTCTGCTGCTAAAGGGCCACTATAGACAGAAACAAGGAACCCCTCTGGTGCACAGCATGCTGGGAGAAGAAACGATGCAATGAATTTGAAAACCAGCAAATGAATAGAAGACGGCAAACATTTTAAAGATAGACTAGAGGAACGCAGGAGTACTACAGAAAAGTTTGTGACAAACAGCTATTTTGTGTATATTAAAAAGGACAGTTCATCTAAAATTTAAATTCTGTCATCATTTCATTACCCATATTTTGTTATTTTGAAGCTTGATAGCCTCAGTCCTCATTTACGTTAACAGCCAAGATATTCTTTAAATATTATCTGAGCATGTTACCATATGGTTTATCAACAACAACAAGGTCATATGTTTGAATCCCAGTAAGCACACGTATTTAAAAAAAGAGCTGCCAAAGGCATAAATATAAACATTATATATTCAATCTACAGAATTTGGCTTCATTAGCTGGACATAAACAGAGCAATAAGTGAAATAACGTATCTAGCAAAGTGTTTGTTCAGTTTGGCGAACCTGTGCCAAGGTGATAAAAACCAAAGGATTTCTTGATTCTCTTAGGAATACGTGTTGGCATTTAAATGAAGTTATAATGTATGCGTTATATCAAAGTCGCCATGAAAATTAATTTCCTTCACACCTCCCCCTTCATACACTAGACTTGATAGACCCAAGATAGGATAGTGACAATAATTGAAAAATTAATTAGTGACAAGATGGCGAAAATGCTTCAAAAAAAATCAAAAGGGAAAAAAAGAGAATACAGATGGCAAGTAATTGTTATACATTATATTTAAGTCAATGCTTATATAAACTTTATCCAAGTAAATTACACTTTACGCAACTGATCTAAAAAAATGTATGATTAGTTAATAGCATGAGAACTTTTAATCGCACAATCTTTTAAAGTGAACATGGTACAGTAAGCCATTTTACTAATGAGTAATGAGTGAATGAATGAGTGTTTGCAGGCAGAATCAAAAATTTTCATTATTTACAATTATTAAAGTAACCTTCATTCATTTGAACTGCATTGCCAAACTGGCAAGATTTAAATGTACAGCTATTTGCCCCACACTGACATCAAAAGTAAAGAAAAAGTTGTTTCAGATGCAGAAAAAAACATTCTGATGAAAGCCAGGAAAATGTATTATGGAAGAAAACGGGGTCAATTTTGATTACATGACTTTGAACACTTTTGAGAAAATGCAACCAATTTGAATGATTTCAGATAAATGTGGTGCAACAGGGTGAAGATTGCAGTTCACAAAGAGCTGAACTCGATCTGGCATCTCTAGAAGCTCTTACTAATGCCACTCTTACTCCATCAGAGAGAACTGTCACCTCTGGATATGTCAGTGTGTGGGAAGACAGCTGTTTATGATTTGAAGTATTTACTGTTTGAACAAAAATGTGAGTTTTAGAAATGTTTCTAACTTAAAAAATAGCTGCCCTGATACTGAACTACTGCAAAGCCTATTCAAGTTTATCTGCCAAAAATCATTGTTACAGTTATCAGGATGTTCTTTTTTGAGTTGTTTGTAACATTTTAGCCTTTCACTCACCCTTAAAACTATTTTGTGCAATTTTAAAACATCAATGGAGTGATTCTGAAGCAAAACTCAACAAACCTTCATGGGGCGGAGAGCAGAGCCCACTTTATTGCAGCAGTTCCTCTCTGCAATCTCCAGGTGACGGCCCCGCCGATGAAGCATCTGTAGTTTGGCTTCAAGATCCTCGAGGTTCCTCCGGTCTCTCATGGAGAGAGGGCGCCCATCAGCACACTGAAGAGAAAAGTACAAAATAGCTTATTGCATTAAAGTTTTACACTGGATTATATTGTTTTTAAAGTAAGACTGTTTGGTTTCAAATTCAAGAAGTCTCTTGAATTTTAATGGGTTGATTTTCTAGGCAGACAATAAATGATCATAGAAAGCTGAAATTGGCACCATTGTTTATCCATTTTTGCATTCATGCATTTGATGATGTAATTAAAGTGCCCATATTATGCTTTTTCGAATATTACCTTTCATGCAGTGTGTAATATAGCTGTTTGTGAATGTGAAAGGTCTGAAAAGGTCTTAAAGGTCAAAGTGCACGACAAATAAAGTTATTATCGATTTTGAACTGCCGAAATGAGTCGTCAATAATTTCAGTCTCACTTCATGTTACAAAAAAACCTATGTAACAATGTAATAAATTTGCATAATGCAGCCTATGCCCTTTACTGGCTGCCCTCGAACAACGTCTACTGTGATCCACCCTCGAACTCTGTAGTTGTAGCAGAGGCCTGAAGGAGTTTGGTTTGTGTTGTCGACATTTTCAGCCCAGCAAATTCACTTTGCATGCACTTCAAAAGGATGAGGACTCTTGCTGGAATTTATATGGACAAGGTGACGCCATCTGTTCGTGTCACTGTGTATCAAGCGCTGAGGAAGCCTCCGAAGTTGTGTGTTTCTTACACGTGCTGTAAGCAGTCGACCAATCAGAGCAGAGGAGGCTCTAAGAAAGGAGGGGTTTTGAGAGACTGAATCTTCCATCAGACCGTTTTTAGATTGAGAAATGAGGTGATGTGAAATGTATATTATGAGAAAATGAAAGTGTTTTTTGACCTTGGATGCATGTAAAACTGTTGTAGGAGACCTCTAAACAAAATTAGGAACCTTTAAAATAGGTTTCTTTTTTGTGTTCAGTTTATCGTTTATGTGGATGAGGGACGTCCAATAATCTGACCATGAAGGCCTCTACCTAATTTGTCTTCAGCTGTCATTTGTCAACCAAGTGACTGTAGAATACTGTAGAGTTCTCTCCATCCAAGCCTATTGATTTTGCAATCCTAACTACACTACTGTTTTAGGGTCTATAAGGTTTTTTAATACTGTAAAAAAAAAAAGTCTCTTAATTATATATACAGTGCCTTCCGAAAGTATTTTAACCCCTTCATTTTTTTGTTCTTCATTGCTTATTTTAACCTTATGTTAAACTATTTTATATGACTTTTTTCACATCAATCTACACTACATACACCATATGACAAAGCAAAAAACAGATTTGTGACAACACTGCACATTTATTAGAAAAGAAAAATTTAAATAAGTACATTGTTGATGCAACAAGCTTTGCACATCTGCATTTGGCAATTTCCTGGCATTCTTCATCTCAAATCGTCTCAAGATCGGTCAGGTGGACAGCCATTTTCAGGTTTCTACAGAGATGTTCGATGTTAGGTTTTCTCGACTAGGTTTTCATTAAGGCTATCTATATAATCCCCCAGTCCTTGCCACTGGAAAACACCCCAACAGCATGATGGTGCCACCATTGCAATTTACGGTTGGGATTGTATTGTACAGGTGATGAGCAGTGCTGGATTTTCGTCCATATTGCGCCAGAAAGCCTACCACACACCAGCTTACTGGTGGAGAGGAGACAGAGTGATGAATATATGAATATAAATGAGGATAATTAGGAGGCCATGATGATGGACAATGGGTGATTTTGGCCAGGATGCCAAAGTTGCAACTACTCTTTTTTCAAAGGACATCCTGGAATTTTTTATGACCACAGAGAGTCAGGACCCCAGTTTAACGTCTCATCCTAAGGACGGTGCTTTTTAATAGTATAGTGTCCCCATCATTATACTGGGGCGCTAGGACCCACACAGACCACAGGGTGAGCACCTCCTGCTGACCTCACTAACACCTCTATTAGCAGTTCGTTTTCCCAGGAGGTTTCCCATCCAGGTACTGACCAAGCTCAACCCTGCTTAGCTTCAGTGGGCAACCAGTCTTGGGCAACAGGGTGAAAGCTGCAGTGATGTTTGTCCTTCTGTAAGATTCCATCTCAATTTATGACCATGACGCTTGACTAGAGTCACCATCAGCTTTTTGGTCACCACTCTAACCAAGGCACTTCTCCATTGATTGCTCAGTTTGGCCAGGAAGCCAGCTCTAGGAAGAGTCCTGGTTCTTCCAATCTACTTCCATTAAGGTTTATTGAGGCTATATGCTTTTGTGAACCTTCGATGCAGCATGCACATTTTTTTGTTGTCTTGACACAATCCTGTCTCTGAGCTCTACAGGCAGTTCTTTTGACTTTCATGGCCTGGTTTTTGCTTGACCTTTTATTGAGAGGTGTGTGCCTGAATTTGTGCCTAAGTGTAGTAACATCTACAAGTGAAACTGGAATGATCCTGAGCTAAATTTCAAGTGTACTTATACAATGTAATTATTGTAGTTTTTTATTTTTAATAAATTTGCAAAAATGTCACAAACCTGTTTTGTTTTTTTGCTTTGTCATTGTGATGTATGGAGTGTAGATTGATGTGAAAAAAAGTAATTTAAAGCAGTTTAACATAAGGCAGCAATATTACAAAATGTGAAGAAAAAAATAAAGGGGTACTAATACTTCGCAAGGCACTGTATAATGATCAGTTGAATTCTTTATGTGCATCTCTTGACAAGCCTCAGACCAATTTTGGGTCAAGACCCACCCGTTGAGAACCACTGACCTGAAGGACAGCGGCTCATCCTAAATAAAGGATGATCTGATCTGAATTCAGTTCACACACACAGACCTTGGCTTTGAGCTTGTCTATTTGGTGCTCCACATCCTCCATGTCTTCTGTGTTCTCCAACCGCTCGTACAGGACGCTGCGCGTGCCTTTAATCAGGTTCAGCGGCAGCACGGACATCCCGTACGCCTGACGGAGAAAGAAAGAGCTTTAAAAGACCAATTATACACCACTCACAATCATTGGGTAAAGTGTCATCACAATTTCACCAAGAGTCCCACCGATAGCCCCTGTGAAAGGAAACTAAATCCATACATTATGGCACTTGATAAAAGAGCGCTTTCTAAATGGTGTCATTCAGAAGCCCACTGAATCCATGTATGTGTTTTCTGTGCAATGAGGGTGAAGAGGAGGAGATGAGAGAGAGAAAAGAGTGTGAGAGTGTGTGTTTGGATGCAGCAACCATTTTGAGATGCACGGCTTGATTTCCACGAATGCACAGCTTAACAGTGCCCCCATGTGACGACACTCAGCCGGAGCTCACGTTCATGTGCACAATGCATCAGAGAAGAAATATCAGAGCTCATGTAGGGAAATATGATCAAACCTTGGACTTTCTGAGAGCTGTAAATCAGAGGTTACTTCAACGCCCTGAGCTCATCGATGACCCCCCCCCTTCTCGGCATTAGGAAGCGCGGGTCTTATGCAGTGAGCAGAGAAAGGCTGGGGTCAGAAGCCCGCTAGCCTTCGCAATATGGGCTTTTGTGAACTTTAATTAAAAATGAAGACCTTCTTCAATACTCTCCTAGTGGCAAATCAATACAGGCAGAGAATAAGAGAGACCAGGTTGTGCGTGCACACACCTCAAGAAAAAAAGAAAAAAAAAACCTCATGCACTCTCACTCGCGGGGTTCTGCCATTTTCAAAAGCTTTCATATCAAAATGCTGACAAAAGTCAGCAGCACAATTAGATCTTCAGAAGGCGGCTTAAACACTGGTGACCTTTTTATCTCCTCTGCCGAAGATGCTTTTAAAGCAGAGAAATTGGTGCTCTGTAAAACTCGTTGTCGCGGGCGCCTAACACCGTCGCCATGGGCCGTGACACCCCCTGCTATGAATCACGAGGGCTCTAAAGGCCGGACCATGTCCCGAATACCAAGCGCTCCTCATAAAAGAGGAATCTGTCCTGCATCCCCTGGTGAGACGTCTCCTCCTCCTTTGCCTCCTCTTTCCCATTCTTTCCTGCCCTCCTCGCCCCTGCAGTCCGTCAAGCGTGAGAAAAATAAAAGAGACACTCCAAACAAAAACAGGTGTGTTCTGTGCTGATTGGAAAAGAAGACCTGAGGCACGAGAGGGAGAGAGAGACAGGTAGTATGATAGTTTGAGAAGGAGAGAGTAAGAGAAAATGTGTAGAGATGTAAGATGAAGGGATCGCGGCTGTCAGCTGGGAGATCGGAGGAGAGAGGGATGAAAGTGGGGATTGGAGAGAGAGAGAGAAGAGAAAAAGTGGAGGCGTACACCCTCTTATACAAGGATGCTTTTGTTCGACAGCCTGCATGGGAAAAGTGTGCGCTCTGTCACAAAACTATGAGTTTCCTCTGACTTTCCTTACACTTTTCAATGTTGCAGATATTGGGAGGGAAAAAATTGTGTGAAATTTTTCCAAGCATAATATACTCCTCTGAACTCTTTATCAGGGTTTCCACACTTTTTGACTAATGAATTGAGGACTTTTCTAAGACCTTTCTAATTGTTTTTAAAAAATCATTGTTTCGGAAAAATTTTCCAATGAATTATTCAAAATTATTTTTATTTTTTTTCAATTGGGAAAGAAAAGAAAAATCACAATAGAAATTTGATAAAAAAAAAAAAACATAGCTCACAAATTGGACATCACAATGACTTACAAATTTGACTTGTAAGAAAAAAAGAAAAAAAACATCTAGAATAGATTAAACATTTTTTAGACATTTTATATACAAACATTTTTTATATTCACTTAAAAATGGCCATTAATATTTACTTTCTACTTATGGTGGCCTTTTAGAAGCATGTTAAATTAAATTAAATTAAATTAAATTTACATTGTAAACTTTAAACTCTGTTTTGAAAAGAATTTCATAATAGGCCTTTTTGAAAATAAATTCAAAAGAATTAAGTCATAACATTATGAGGTTAAGTAATAAATGTAGCATTATGATAATAAAATAATGATTTTGTGTGAAAAAAAAAAACATGACCATAACACTTTTTTGTGTATCATTTTGAGGAATCTAACAGTAACTCAAACATTCAAATTAACATCCAATTTATGTTTTCTTCTTGTCAATGGACAACAATGCCATTCTCCAAGAAAAAAAAAATCTGCTGACAAAAATTATGAAATAAATATTATAATCAGAGCATCCACTAAAGTTACATGCACCATTAAACTACCAAAAGGTCATTCTTGGATTATTGCATTAAAACACTATCTTCCTCAGTGTCCAATGCTATAATGAGGACACATAGACTAACTAAAACTGTCACACAGATGTACAGAGAGTTCAGTACGCAACAACAAATGGTCTTCTCCCAGATGGTGTCTCAGTGTTTCTTCTGTCCTTTGTAGTCTCTAAATTAAATTCAAACGTGTTACACTGCTGGAAATGGGGGGCTAATTTTATTTGCTGTTGGTTTGGAAAATATAAAACTGTCAATTTACACCACTCAGGCAGGTGTGGAACACATTGTGTGTGGAAGAAACACATCTGTGTCACTAAATTAACATAATATCGAATATGCTTTATAAAACACATACTATAGCTCTGGTTCTGTGTGCTGATTGGTCAATACAATGTCTCAGCTAAAATACTTAAAAAAAAAAAAAAAAAAAACAGTACAGTTAGTATGCAACTCCCATAGCACTGTTAGCTGTCAACCGTCAACTTTCTTAAAGATTTCTAATTAAATTGTAAACAATAACAGAATGGATTAGGTTTACAGTCATTATTTATGATGGATGGATGGATGGAAGGACGGAAGTTCCTTCACTGAATTCAATACATACTATGAAACTGAGATAAGCAGCCAAAGTATAATCATATCGTGAAAACAAATCAACAAACAAACAATTGACCTTTTTAAAAAAGAAATAAAAAGTATGTTCTGTCTCAAGAATCTCATGAATAGGACTGAGGTATGGAAAAAGAAACTCTGTATGGTAGATAGGAGAGAAATGAGAGCTGAGAAAATTAAAATTGTGGGATGTTGTTGTTGAAGTGTCCCCTCGGATGCACCCGGGACGGTGAGAAGTAGGGAGAGGCTCTCTCGCCAGTCGCAGGTCATTTTTGCAGCACTGTGATTAAATCAGTGGAAATTAATGTGGTCACCCTCTCGTTGGGAATCAGCATCTTTGGACCGCAGATTTAAGAGGGAGAGGAACCCTCCAGGGCTGAACGTCAGCACGCCAGCCAGACTTTTAAATCACCACTGTGTCAAGCAGCACAGGGACCGAGACGGCCCACGGTCAAGCAGACGGATCAAAGAGCCGTGATATACGCTCATATGCATATGCAAGTATTACATGCACATTAAAAAGTCAGCGGGTCAATAATTTTTATTGTAACGTCACACCAGCAGCAAAATGAGCTTGATATAAGACCTCAGCATCTGTATTAGCCAATGAAGGATGTTAAATGGGTTCAAGTGAGAATGCAAGTGGCGTTTTTGATGTCTAAAACCACTCAAGCACAGGAACCGGTTTAGACTTTGGGAGGTCAGGAATCGTTTTAAGCAGAAAGGGGCTTGATCAGGCATAAAACACACTTTTGCACCTCATAACATTGAGGGTGATAAAGGCTTCTTGAAACGGCATCTTCGAGCAGGAGAAAGATGCGTCTACGAGTTCATAAAGGTGTCACACAGAAGAACTCTTTCAAACGATAAACACAGATGAGGTGATGATGAGTTCAAGGTGAAGTAACTGGTGATCATGAATGGGAAAAGTTTCAAATAAAGTGTCAATAACTGACTGTACACACAAGAGTAGTGATGTGGAAGATGTAAAAAAAAATCATAGGCAGAAGGTTTAAAAGAAGTGTCCAAATGCTTGAATTCACTGTTCTGAGGATTAAAACAAAAATATGAGCCACCGCTTTCTACAGTTCAAAGAACAAACAACATTTACCTAGTCCTAGAAGGAGGTTTTCTGTATTTTTCTGAATGAACGATTCACCCCCAAACAGCCTGAAACTTTTGCAACTTCATGCTGTCGCACTTAAAGAGCACGATTAAAACTCCCAGCATGATTTTTTTTTTTTTTGAGAGAGCTGGCCATCCAAGCATTGGATAGGTAAAGTTAGCTTCGCCCGCCCTGACCATATGGCACTTCAGAGGCTTATTAACAAGCTGAGGCTCCTGTTTGTATGTGCTTAGGTTGAATATTAATATCCCAGCAGCTCAGCAAAGTGTGATGTTGGCCAATAACAGCAAGAGCTAAAGGTTTGAACTGCTTGCTTTAGCGTTTAGTTGAAGCGCAGCCGGCCGTGGTGTTGTCATTACGAGTTTACATCTCGGCCAGCCATATGAATTAAGAGCGAGTGGCCACCTTGGCTCAAAGTGCAGTGATAAATTAACCTGCCCACTCTGGACAACACTGCTGCTGCGTACGGCGCCCATCACTTAGATTCCATTAGGTTAATCATGCATAATAATAACACATAGGCCAGTATAATAAATCACCCATCGCCTTGGAAACTTGAGGAGGATGGGATTGGGGAGGATGGGTGATTCGGCATCTTTCTTGAGGGTTAGTGTAGAAGGGGAGAAGAGCCGAGAAAAGAAACAATAGGAAAGAGAAAGCGCAATAAGAACAGCACGAGCGAGTGAACCCTTCTGTTTGACAAGGAATCTTTGATTGATTCTGAGTTTTCTGTACCACAACCGAGAAGATCAAAAACAAGAGCGCACTAGGAGACTTTCTTTCTCCATAAGCCTCTCTTCAAGATTCTGACAACACTAGGTCAGACAGGGGAACATTATCTGAAAATTGTCAAACCTTTTAATGCAAGCACTTTGAAAGCCCTAATTATGAGAAAAACATAGCAACTTTGTAACTCAATAGAGAACTACATACAGATATTTCTGGTAACACTTTAGATTAGGGTGCGATTCTCACTATTAACTAGTTGCTTATTAGCATACATACTACTAGGATATTGGCTGTTTATTGGTACTTACTACACGGCTCTGTTGAATGCTTGTTTCTTATTGGTCAATCGAGGAATCCAGCGGTATGTTTTTCCTCGATAACAACCGCTGAAAACAGATAACAGGCTAGTCCGGGTTACTGAAGTCAGCAGCGCTATATGCTTGCTAGGAATTTTTTGCGTCTGGTGAGCTAATAAAATAATCTATAATTCTATATTAATCTATATTTTGTGTAGTTATTTAATTATGCCATCTAATATTGTGGACTCGCTCTCTATTGTTTCATACAAACGCAGCTGCTGCCATTTTGCGACTATTGCTTTGTACACTGTTGGATTATAAAATACAAACAGGTACGATTTTAAAACGGTTTCATCTCAAATCAATATCTCTGATCCCCCTAATTATTTATGTGGTGAAATGTCGTGTAATATGTAGTATGACTTGTATCCCTTAAACATCCATCTAGTTTGAACTTGCAGCGCTAACAACTGCTCTCTCTGCGGAAGCTTTGCGTTTAAAGACCTAATAAAATATTTTGACTCGGATGAATATTTTGTATCTAATTATTTACATATGTGGCAAGTATCCGTGTAATAAGCAAGATAATGTACATCCAGATTCAGAAGGTTGTCATCTCAGAATAACCCGGTGTTCATTCTGAAATAACAACCGGCTGGATTTACATTATCCCTTACTTAGCCTATAATGCACATATTAATGCCTTATTCTGCATGACATATTCTAGATCCCTAATCCAACCCAATACCTACACTTAACCTTACTAACTATTAATAAGCAGTAATTAAGAGGTTATTGAGGCAAAAGTCATAGCTAATAGTTAGTATTGGACTCTAATCTGAAGTGTGACCAAATATTTATATAAATATATCTTTTTTTTTTATTGTGTGCCACATTCAAAGATATTCCACCTCATTTTTTTCAATCCCTGATAAAGCATAGATTCTCATAGCCCGGTTACTCATGATGCTGGTGATGAAAAATGGATGACATTAACAAGTGTTACAGTACAATCAATTTATCTTATCTGAATAGAACAGCTACAGTATGCTGAAGGAATCAGAATACGGGCGTTTATTAATGGCCTTCAGGCTCAGATATATAAATAGGTGAGAGATAACAGAGCATATACATCACACTGACGTCTCAGGCACACGTCCACACACATTGGTGAAAAATGACAGCGTGTCATTTTGAGCGATTGCAGGCCAAAACGCAAGAATCACAAAACATTTCTAATGTTGAGGAGCCGCTTCATCATCCAGGATGACTACAATCAAAGACAGGCGGCTTTTCTATCATACGAGAAACCTACACGTGAAGACATATCAGGGGTCCACCATCAACAACCTCTTCAGCAGAAGTATTCTTTTCACATCTATAAATGCAATAATCAGTTTCTACTAGTAGTTGTCATTACATTGTTAAAAGATTGCTGTTTGTTTGAGCTTCCCAATCAACCAATGGTGTGAGTTAGAGGTGGGATTATCTGTTTATTCAACCTGGAGCAGGTTTTGGGAAGAGTTTTTTGTTTTGTTTTGTTGTGCAATTTTCCAGTGTGGTGACAAGTGCTACAGAAAATAAACACTTCAACCTGTACAACTGTAGATAAAAACCGAATGAAATTGTGACGACACTTATATTGTGGACAGAATCATCCATTTTATGTCTAAAAGTGCTTTCCAACAAAAGTCTCTTCGCACAACCCTCGTAAGCGCATGCAAATCGATGGGGCACAAGTAACCACCCACCTCAACTAATTCTCTGTTGGCCACTTACCGTGTATGTGATCACTGCCAGCATGCCAATCAAGGTGAGCGAGCTGATGGAGAACGACAGGGCGGCCAGGCCATCTGCAAGACAGAGGGGAAATTTATTTATGACATGGGCCAAATGCAGAGCTCTGTTAAGTTTTGGTCATACGCCAGATATTCAGAGCAGTTCCTGCCCCCAGGGAAATTTCTCAATGCACCTCATCTTCTCTCCACTCTCACTATCATTTCTCTCAACCTGACATAGTTACTGAAAGGTCAGCTAAGTTTTTGCCCTCTAAATTTTAATAGTCAATAGTGTTGAAAATATAAAGGACATTCAGTACAGTTATTCAAATTTTTTTAGTAGTCGATATGAATACCAGTAAAAATTGACAATTCTTGATATTACAGCAAACCTAATATGCTACTGAACATGCTTAATGTATATTAAAAAATGTATATAAACATTTTATTATTTTATAAAACTTAAATTGTACACATTTAAGTAAGCTTTAAGTAAATTTGATTAAATTAAGTAAAAATTGCTATAAAAAGGTAAATAATCTGTAATAGGACAGAATAAATACACAAATGACAAGAAATGACAACAAATAAAAAAAGTAAGGCTGTAAGTTAACAGAATTATCAAGTGTTTAAGTAAACATTGAAACTGAAATTGGGGGGGAGGATACAAAAGCATTAAAAGTCAAATAAAATGACGAATTCATTTGAAAAGCATCACAAATCAATTTGTCCATGACTGTCGTTGTTCAAACTTATTTTGTTACATGCTGAATATACACTCACCGGCCACTTTATTAGGTACCCCATGCTAGTAACGGGTTGGACCCCCTTTTGCCTTCAGAACTGCCTCAATTCTTCGTGGCATAGATTCAACAAGGTGCTGGAAGCATTCCTCAGGGAGTTTGGTCCATATTGACATGATGGCATCACACAGTTGCCGCAGATTTGTCGGCTGCACATCCATGATGCGAATCTCCCGTTCCACCACATCCCAAAGATGCTCTATTGGGTTGAGATCTGGTGACTGTGGAGGCCATTTTAGTACAGTGAACTCATTGTCATGTTCAAGAAACCAATTTGAAATGATTAGAGCTTTGTGACATGGTGGAAGTAGCCATCAGAGGATGGGTACATGGTGGCCATAAAGGGATGGACATGGTCAGAAACAATGCTCAGGTAGGCCGTGGCATTTAAACGATGCCCAATTGGCACTAAGGGGCCTAAAGTGTGCCAGGAAAACATCCCCCACACCATTACACCACCACCACCAGCCTGCACAGTGGTAACAAGGCATGATGGTTCCATGTTCTCATTCTGTTTACGCCAAATTCTGACTCTAACATCTGAATGTCTCAACAGAAATCGAGACTCATCAGACCAGGCAACATTTTTCCAGTCTTCAACTGTTCAATTTTGGTGAGCTCTTGCAAATTGTAGCCTCTTTTTCCTATTTGTAGTGGAGATGAGTGGTACCCGGTGGAGTCTTCTGCTGTTGTAGCCCATCCGCCTCAAGGTTGTGCGTGTTGTGGCTTCACAAATGCTTTGCTGCATACCTCGGTTGTAACGAGTGGTTATTTCAGTCACTGTTGCCCTTCTATCAGCTCGAACCAGTCTGGCCATTCTCCTCTGACCTCTGGCATCAACAAGGCATTTCCGCCCACAGAACTGCCGCTCACTGGATGTTTTTTCTTTTTCGGACCATTCTCTGTAAACCCTAGAGATGGTTGTGCGTGAAAATCCCAGTAGATTAGCAGTTTCTGAAATACTCAGACCAGCCCTTCTGGCACCAACAATCACGCCACGTTCAAAGTCACTCAAATCACCTTTCTTCCCCATACTGATGCTCGGTTTGAACTGCAGGAGATTGTCTTGACCATGTCTACATGCCTAAATGCACTGAGTTGCCGCCATGTGATTGGCTGCTTAGAAATTAAGTGTTAACGAGCAGTTGGACAGGTGTACCTAATAAAGTGGCCGGTGAGTGTATATAACGTGTGCTGTAAAAGACAAAAAAAAAAGCTTTACCGTGTAAAGGCTAGCCTACAAGCCTCACTGGAAACTCAATGAAATACAGACAAAACAGAGATCTTTCAGCTCTTTCAGGTTATTACCGTCAATTATCAGGCGCACACCTGTATGGCTTGACTGCTTGTTTCAAAAGAAATGGCTATATTTTTAATATTTTAGTATGGACCTGGTAACAAAGTACATTTGACATTTTGTGAATCACCAGTCCTCAAAATACGGGAAGAAACATGGTGCCGAGAGAGTAAAAATGAATGAAAAGAGGAAAGGGCATGATGCCAGCTGTCAGATCTGAAGCCAGCTGAAGCAGATTTATGGGAAGTGACCGCCACAGCACTTCCTGTTAGGATCCCACCTGTCATAGGGAGCGAGAGAGTTGAACACTCACAAACTCGTGCGATTCCCCCATTTCCTCTAGTTCTGAGCTATGGCCCAGCGGAGCAAAACACAGCATCCTGGCAGCCCTGAGCCCAGAAAGCCCCCTTCTGCCTGCAGCCTACCTCGATTGAATGCAACCTACTGTTCTCTGTTTATTTTCCTCAGGAGCTGCTTTACATCACTCATGAAATGACTTCTTTCCATTTTGTCAAACCACATGAAGTCTGAGAACTGTTTGCTGCGCCACCCACCACGTTCCATACACAAAAAGCCCCAAGACACAAAAGCCGTCGAGAAGAAATGAAGATGATTACACTCCTGCTTCCTAATGTAGCAAACGGAAGAATATAAAAAGGAGAGACGCTTTGATGTCTGATGGCTGAAATGAGCATTTACATCTGAATAGGTGTTTCCCTTTGTGATGTCCCCACTTTTGTTAAGTGGCGAAGGCGCGATGCCGGAGACAATGGCGTTCGTGTTTGGTACGGAAAGCGGCTCTGTTTATGAACTCCTCACAATGCAGGGGAACCTGCGTTTTCTGTCGCTTCCCCGGAAGACTTTCTAAGGGATTGGACAGAGAATATATTGTTTGTTATCTGCGGCGGCTCTACAGCTGCTCTAGCGCCTGATTCCTCGGCACTGGGAGAGAGTGGAGGCCCTTATCTCGACATGCACGGAGCTCCTCGGGCTTATGCACGCGGAGGAGACCGCTGCCACTGAGAAGAGTATATTAAAGAGCTCTTAGCTGAGGTATTCACAACATGAGCTTGCTATGATAACCTCATGGAGATGGAAAGCAGCTTGCTAAAAGCTAACCCACTCGCTAGATTCTGGATTACTGAAAAAGAGAAAGCGCGCTGCTCCCAAACAATTATTCACAGAAATATGGAGCAAACCACTTTGATTGAGAGAGATTTTATTTATCTTAAAGTGTATTTTTAAAAAAAGGTTTGAGCACGGCCATATGCTAGGTCTATATGTAGCTACTCTTGCGTAGCCATAGAGGAAAAAGCAAGGCACCAATATTAAAATTCTGACTGATATCAATAATCATACTCATGTTATCAGCCAATAAAGAATAAACAAATGATATAAAAATGTTATACAACTTAGTCTAAATAAATAAACAGATAAAAGTAAAAATAAGTCAATCATTTTTTATGCATTACAGCATTATCATGTACAGTATGAAAAATGGATATTCATTTTTAATTCATATTTTTAAAGATTAAAATAAATTAAATCAAACAACAGTTTTCCACACCCTTAAAACAGATCTAACACCTTGCAATATGTAAACACCCTTACAATATAGACACTGGATTTCTGTTTTTGCTGTTCTGGCTATCATTACAGACAAGCTCTATGTATGTCAAATTATGTCATCAAATCCAAATTAGATTCAGCGTAGTTGACGCCGGATGCCTTCTCGTCACACTACGTCACGCTAGCTCCAATTTGAAATGTGACTCTCCGTGAAACACATTCGGCTCAGCGGGAAGGTAAATCAGAGAACAAGAGCTGTCTGAGTGGATTCTGGGTTTGGGTCTCTGCTGCATAATTAAGAGGAGACTTTTTCCAAGCCTATGTCTGTGATAAGATCAAATCTCCAGCTGTCTACCCTTCTGCACGCTCCCTCGCTCTCTCGCCTGATTCTTACCTGCTAATGGGGAATTGGCTATTGCATTCAGGTTACATTTTACGTCCATTTCACTCAGGGGAACCGGCAACTGAACCGCCACATATCTGCGGAATCGGAATCGGAGACTCGTTGAATTTGTCAGCTTGTCCTACCTTGGATCAAGATGCTCATTCGGCAACCCAGGCTTCTCAGGGACATCGTAACCCTGCTTATCTAACACACAGGGTCTGCTAGTTATTAATTTCGCATGTGGAGTGGGGATGAGGAGCAGGGTACCAAGACCGTCAACCTCAAGCTCTGCTGCAGATTTTGACAAACAAGCCTGTTTCAACAGGGGCCTTTTTCTGATGTTCCTTCCAAGAAGACTTTTTTTTGCTTGATTTCTATTCATTAGGCCAGGGCTGCTAGGAAAGGGCAATGACAGCTCTAAGACCCCCTCAGAGGAATCAGGCACTGTCTCAAAAAGCCACAGACTTACTCCAGGCTATTGGATTAGGTTGGGTTTTTTTTAGTGGCGTCATTCCTGCCAGCTTGAGGGTCTTCAAGGGAGAGTATAGCAAAAGTCACAACCCAACCTAACAAGGGAACCTCTCTGAAAGAACACCATGATGTTGGAAACTCACACTTGCTTTCTTGGAGCAAAACAAACCTTGGCACAAAAAAAATGACTTGTGCTGGAAGGAAAAAGAGACATGTGACTTGTTATGTGACCTTCAAATAGCCTTTAGAATATGATAAGATTGAAGGACAGGCTCTGGAGAACATTGACACAAAAAAACTCAAAAATGGACATGAGAAAAACGTTAAAAAAGTTTTTTTGAAAAGGGATCATCCCTCGTCCTCACCAGAGTGAAAGCGCCAGTTAAGTTGTTTTAGTATCATTGATATTCTATTGTAGTTTTTGTCACAGGTTTGATTTGGTCTTTATTTTTGGTCATTTTAAAGTGTTAGTAATGTAGTGTGTTTTTGTCATTTTCATTAGGTTTTTTTATGCCAATATAGTTGTTATTCATTTTTAGTTTTCATTTAGTTATTTTAGTTAAACTAAATGGAAATTAGAAATGTTGCCTTGGCAACTAGCTAAGTTTGAATTTTAGTTAGAATTTTCAATAATAACCCAGCAGTCTGCATGAAAGCAGACTGAAAAAAAAAAAGAGCTGAATGTAAATGGCCACACAGAATCACATATATTGTAAGTGCAGGTGCAAAGATGTGCCAGCCACTCCTGCTTCAAATGGAAGCCTTGATTGACACGTCAAAAGCAGCCGGCCTTTCCTTTTTTTTCAAGACAGCAAATTTAGGAAGCACAATGAGGTCTGTTGACATTGACGAGGCTAAATGTCAATGCTGCCAAACCCACACATCACCTCTACTCGTGGTTCGGCAGCATCCGTCGCTCTCTAAAAAGCACCTGTCGTTTCGGTGTTGTGGCCCCGGAAGGCTTCAATAAAGCTTTTTTTTTGCTGTTTTCTTTGCAAGTGTCAGTAAAACTGAGCTGCAATTTCATTCAAAGAGGCGTTTACGGTACTTACGGCTACTGCCCAGCTCCTCGAACAGATACTGCACCTTCTCCCACTGAGTGGAGTTCTGGTTGGGTGGAGATTCCAAGGGAACAAACGTCCTGAAACAGAGGTTTATACTTCTCAATCATAATGTCATTATTTATTCACTACCATTCAAAAGTTGTGGGTTGGCAAGTATTAAATTAATTTTTTATTTTTTTAATAAGCCTCTTGGTGAGCATAAGGCTGTAGAATAATATTTAACAATAATATATAATTTTCAAAAACAACAGTATCCCATACAGACTGTGACTTAAAGGGATAGTTCTGTCATGAGTTCTCTTTGGCATGGTAATGGGTATGACAATGTTGATATGTTTGGTCTTGGTGGAATAGACCTGCTATGATGCTGCTGCGGAGCAAGTATGAGACTTTCTACTGCCAATACATACACGACACACTGCTGTGATCAAGTAAGACATGCTGCTGCTGTACAATATAGTGTACATGATGAATTATCCGTAGCAGATCTATACAGGTGGAGCTGGGGAAGGTGGGAGGTTTCTGAAAGCACGCTGCACTGCTAAGGCAAATGATAACCAAGTATTTGAAGGTTGAGCATGCAATCTCATTGGCTACTGAAACAGCAAGAACCAATCCGCTGTGCCTTATAGAGAATGATGTGATTGCAAGCAGGTTGAGTTAAAGGACCTATTAGCCTGTGCCATCAAGAGTTTCATGACAGAACTTTACCCTCAAGTTGTTCCAAACCTGTTTGTTTAGCCATATTCTTCAAAATATATTCTTTTGTGTTAAGCAGAAGAAAGAAATTCACATAGGTTTTGATCAACTTGACAGTGAGTAAACGATGACAGAATTGTCATTTTTTGGGTGAACTATCCCTTTAATATGGTCATAAAGCAAACACAGACTCTTCAATCAAATGTACAAACAAATGATCAAATCAAATAGAATAGAATAATATGGAATTTTATCAAATAAAAAATGAATACATGATTTTCAAATATATTTTGGTTTCCAAAAAAGTCTGTTTTTGTGGGTAAGTTGTGGGGGCACATCCAATGAAAGTTACATTTCTAATTATCAATAATATACATAATTTATCGTGGGGAAAAAGGCATGATTAGGCAGGATTTCCTCAAATGTATTATAAGCTTTAAAGGTGCATTATACAAAATAGACAACCAGTGGTTGAACTGGGAATTACAGTCCAAATTCAAAATATTGGAGAGGGTTTTTTTCCCTGCCAACTTTAGATTAGTGCTCAAGCGGGTTGCCAGATTGATGACACGTAACAGGAACGAGCATAATTGACAATGGAAAGCGACGAGTCTTACACTGTAAATTGATAAGCTAATGTATATGTTTGCAATGGTTTTATTGCTGAGGCTTTTTAGGTCAAGTAGAATTTGTGATCTCTGACCCAGTTTGTTTGCTGGTTTCCATTGCTGTGTTTTCCACCAATTTGCAACCAGGGGTGTCGAAATACTATTGGGTAAATTAACAGTGGGCGGGATCTCAAAGAACAAAACAAAAACAGACATTCCGACACGGAACGCACATTTTCAAAGTAGAATAACTGGCTGTAGCAATGTTTTACAGAGAGATAAGTATATGTACTTCGTTTCTAAATCTCTGCAAACATGGTATTTTTATGCTTTAGTAGGGTAAAAAAAACTACATAGAGTACCTTTAAGTGGAGTTACTTAGTGCACCTTGGCTTTACCCAAAAGGCAAATTGTTTTCTTGTATATGCATGTATATTTAACTGGCTGACGACACGAGTGTAATTACTGAACTATCGTGTAGAGATCATGTACTCAGCTCATGAGATGTATCGCCGCGAGCTTTAAAAGAAACCGAGGACACAGTATGCTCACATTCTGAGCAAATACCTGCAACACTGAGAAAGTGAGTCCTCTCCAATGAGGAGAACACTCACAAGATGAGATTGCATAAGCAAATACCTCAGGCTACAGCTGCTCTGAAAAAAAAACCCATAAGTTTTAACCATAAGTTTCAGTTTTAGTTTGTATCAACTCTATAATTTCTATGCCCATCAATTATACCTTATACTTATAAGCCTCTTTCGCCTAATCACTAATTTTATATAAACATTTGAATAAAGAGTGCACATGATGTTAATTATTATTATTAGTAGTATTATTAAAGAGGTATTTATAATACATACATATATAATAATAATAAAACACCATCTACACACTATAATTATATTTATATTATAACATTTTCCTCATAAGAATAATAATAATTTATATTATCATTCCCATCCCCATTTCAAAGTGTGTCTGGATATCCAAGCAGCAATATAAGATGTAAAATGTTTATCATATTGCAGTTCAAATTACAATCAAAATATATGACACAACAATCATGCAGCCCTAAAGAACACATAATACCTACTGTTAACATCCAGTCAGCAACTTGAGAAAATGCAACTAAAAGAGCCGCATTTAAATCACAACAGATGCAATTGGTTGCAAAATAGGGTCAATTTAAATGCAGCCACATCATTCAGCATCACTGGCATTATCTGAGTGAGCTCATTTGACGTGTCACTTCAGAAAAGCTGCGTCGTGCATGAAAATGTCATCTTTTAGGGGTGTCAGTAAATTACATTGTAAACTGTGCGTACAGCAAGATGCAGTTTCATAAATCGACCAAGGACTCCGTGAGGGTTTATGCAATGGTTCACAAGCTCAAAGACTTAACACATATATTTGACCTCTGTATCCAGTCTCCCTGTTGTTTGTCATCATCAATTATGGTCCAAAATACTATGTCATTTACTTACTCTCATTTCGCTCCAACCTGTAAAGTCTTGCGTTCATCTTTGCAACACAAATTACAATAATTGTATAAACCTGAGAGGTTTCTGTCCCTCTTTTAAAAGACAATACAATTCATTATCATGCAATCAAACCTTTGAAGATCCAAAAAGGTCATAAAGGCGTCTTAAAAATAATTCATATCAATCAAGCGGTTTAATCCAAGTCTTGTGAAGAGAAATGATCGCTTTTTATTAATAGATTTAATTTAGGGGTTTATTTGACTTTTTTTATGATAAAAGCACATACACAGAGTGCATCAAATATGGTAAACAGAAGCGTAAACATGCGTCACAATACTAGAACAAACCTCACTGGTTCTTGTGCATAAGCTTGCAAAATATTTGTGAATAAAAGCCTAAATTAAAACTGTTCATCATATAAAGTGACTGTATCTCGATTCATATGGATTACTTTTACGAAGCCTTGTTTTGGTTGCATGAACTTTTTAAATGGAAGAACAGAAACCTCAGATGATTCATTAAAAATATCTTAGGGGTTTGGAATGACAACAGGGTGAGTAGATGATGACAGCATTTTTATTTTTGGATAACTTTTACTTTAACTTTTACACTGCCAGTTAGAATAATATTAGTAAATATTCATATTAAATAAAATTGCATTAGATGTTAACTTAAAAGGTCACAACTAAATTATTAAGCAACTTTTGGTTGCTAATTGCAGGCTATCAGGCCAAATACGATCAGTTGACTAAGGATTTGTCTCAAATGTCCTCAAGAGCAAATTTCTGTAACCTAAAATGACAAATGGGACACTATACGGTCTCGTGGACTTCACAGACACGCACCAAAGAAGGCTGCAGGTCCACATGAAGACATCCATTTGGGACAGGGCCCATGTGTCTAGAGTTTAGAGTAGACCAAGCACGGCATTGATAGAGTGCACTTAGAGCTCCCGAGACATCCCCATGGGTGTGAGCGAGTGAATTGGACTACAGAGGGTGGGAAGGGTCAGCTCTCCATTTATAAGTCCCATCCTTAGCGCAGACCAACCAGAACAGGCAAACAAAAAGAAGTCACACTCCAAATGAACAATCACAAACTTTGCGTTTCACCCTGAGAAAAAAGACGCTGGAAAAAGCCATCATGTCCTCCCCATCAGGAACCCTGAGACACAATACTCCTGGTAAAACACCGCACTGGTTCAAAAGGTAAAATGAACACCAAATTGCTTCTGTCCAAAGTGCCATCCCCACTTTTAAATTTGGTCCACGGCATGTCCCTCTTCCCATTCTGCGATCAAAGTAACCCATCCCACTGGGTCTATACGACATGAAGGTGTGATGAAGGTATCCTGCCCCACAGGAACACTATTTAATGGTTGAGAGCACATTAAATTATATGACCTGGTGAGCAGACGTGTTATTCTTGCAGCCGCAAAGAAAATCCATTATGTTTATGCTGCACGAGCACTGCTGAGAACAAAAAGTATAAACTCGAGGTTAAATGGGACAAAGCCACAACCATGTATGTTTACACATTTAGACTGAATGGTGGTTTTTAGTTCAGTTAACCATTGGACAAGAAATTGTTACATAGCTTGACAAAAAAACGTCCAAGGTCGTGACAATCTTCAGGTTTAAAGGTGCCAGGTAATTAGATTTTGCCTTTTGAGTTTATTCTTTTATTTGGTGAAAACTGTAATACTTTTTTCCCCGGATTCTTTGGTAAATAGAAATCTTTTGTAATATTAGGAATTCCATTACTGTCAGTTTGTATCAATTTAATGCATACTTTCTGAAAAAAAGTAATAATAAAAAATAAAAATAAAAAGAGAGAGAGAGAGAGAAAAACACTTTTAAACAGTAGTGTACCAATGGAAGAGTTGAAGGGGGGTTGAACATTTGGTGATTTCTGACGTCAGAAGTATCAGAAGTGGAGAAAGAAAAGACTACAAATATTACAAGGTCTAACATTTATATTTGTAAAAAATAACCCACACTGAGGAATCATACACAATAACACCAGGAATCTGCATCAGAAAGTAAATAGGCTAATGAGTTTATGTTGACTTTAACGTACATTTGATGTCCTGCAGTAGATTTTGAGCTCTTTAGAAATAAACTGGGCATATCTGACTCATCTTTAAAGTTGAATATATTGGTTTTAGTCTGTTGCCAGTCTTTCTAAGTTGATAATCAATCATGATCTGGCTGGAGCCCTTTGTATTCTAAATTACCCAGAAATCACAGAAATGTCATATTATCAGCATTGATGTCCCACTGCATGCTATATTAAACTAAAAATATCTACATGGACTTTTATAGGTGTTTTGTCCAACAAAATGCTTCGCATTTTCACAGCATTCTATACAACCGATAGAGGTTGAAGATGATGACTGCATGATATAATAAAGCTCATATCGACCTCTCCACACACACAAATACACACACACACACACACACACACAGAGACCACTATATTCCCATAAAGCGCACTTACCCAATCAAAAGCAGCGCTGAACACACAATCACAAATCCTATTGTATACTTCAGTGCATTTTTCACTTGCTGTAATGAGAGAATAAAAACACGTTTATCAAACCGCATTCATCAAGTTATCAATTCTTAATAAATCATGCTTTATATAGAGAGGGCCTTTGGGCTGGATATAATTACATATTTGCAGCACATAACAGTCACAATGTCCTTAGTTCATTCTCTATATTACTATACTCATGGAGACATTGTACTCTATTCCAAAACCTAGTGAGCTAATGCAGTGTCCTAACTGAAAAGGTTCCAGATTTAGAACAGATTTAGATTTAGGAAGTGACAGATTTAGAACATTCTACATAGGCAGCAACTTTGTGCCGCTCATAAACAGGTGTCATCACAGAGAGACTAATAATCGAGTAATTAACATTGTAAAATAAGTACAACGTTTTCATTGTACACACAAATATTTGGTCAAATTTTGCATGTTTAATTTCTGAACTAATCTCTGAACTAATCTATAATCTATCTACTTTTGAAATATATAATATAATATAATAATTTTCTGCAGGATGCTCAATAGTTTTAGGACTGCAGCCACTTTTGACTGTTTCAAAGGAGAAGAAGAAGTGTAAAGGAGTGTAAAGATTGAAGAAGCTCCTTAGCATGTAATGTTGCACATCACTGTGGCATCCTTAGGGAAAATATTTTGATATTTGAAGTGAGCAGCATTACAGTGAGAAGGATATGTTTTTTCTCACTTTATCACCTCACTGCAGTTAAGCCTCATGCAGATGGAGTGTGGGTAAACTGAACTCACTGGGTTTTTATAAATGAACTGCCATAACTGTAATCAGGCAAATATCACTTAGCAATACCTCAAGGGCATTTCTGTTGATATGATTAATGCTAACTTTTCTAACCACAGACAGCAAGCTTTGCTTTACATACTAGTATAGTACACACTATTTATTGACTACAAATAGCTTAACGTAGCTCTTTTCCCACCTAGTTTTTCATTTTGTGTGTAAATTATCCCTGTAAGGCTGAAAAGGCGATCCGTTTTAGAGTGCATGAGTGTACTAGATAGACAGGAAAGAGTGTCATGTTTACCAAGCACTTGTTGATGTTGTCTTCATCTTTCTCCTCGTAGTAGAAATACACAAAGGGGATCCAGAGGAAGACGCAGAACAGAATGATGGAATACAGAGCTGTGAAAGAGAAAAGATGGCCAGTTACACATCTTGAATACAATCAACAACCAGGATCCACATTAAATATACAGAACATTACTACACATTGGTACATACTGTATATATATATATATATATATATGGAGGACTAAGGGGTATGAATACAAATCAAGAGTGAAATCAGTGTCATTACATGTAAAGATTCCTAGAAACCAATACAACTCCCACATGATGAGTCTTAAGCCCCAAAGCACAGACAAGCTGAAATAATCAAGTTAAAGGAGCAAAGATCACTGATATTGCAAGAGTTTATGTAACAGACTGTGACAGGCAGAGAAAGTGATTTTGTTGATTCCTCTCTTTCCCTGTCATGCAATGAATTAAAATTGTCAGCTTGGCCTATTTCAGTCCAGAAGTGGATCACACACTTTTGTGACCCTGTAAATTGTCTTTCCCTTCTCGTGTAGGTTACTCAGTTGATACAGGCGATATGAATATCACAATTCTTCTTTAGTTCAGAAATTGTGTCATCACAGAGCCCTGGAGATATGTTTGTATACATGA
Organism: Rhinichthys klamathensis goyatoka; assembly: GCF_029890125.1. Lineage (NCBI taxonomy): Eukaryota > Metazoa > Chordata > Actinopteri > Cypriniformes > Leuciscidae > Rhinichthys > Rhinichthys klamathensis. The sequence continues at coordinate 67,341 of NW_026606652.1, read as the reverse complement.
ATGGAATGGATTAAGAAACTAGCTAGATACACAACGAGAAAAATCCTGGAGTACACAAGACATAACCATATCATCACACAGCACCCCGAGCATCTTTCTCCATATAGAAACAGGTCTGTAATCACACAGACTGTATCCCATACTGGCATCACACCAGAACGGCTTGCAATGACCTTCTGTGAGTGAAAAAAAATGATCCATCATTCTGTCCACGGTCATGTAGGACAAAAAGCTCATTTCCACGAACATGTAAACATGCTCTGCACACATCAGTCAAACGTGTACATGCGTGTTCATTTAGATAGATGTGTGAAAAGGGACAGCGGAGTGCATTTTTGTTAGGGGGAAAACACAAATGTTTTTTAACAGCAGGCGAGGAGAAAAACAGAGCAGCCGCAATATATCAAAATAAAAACATAATGGGATGAAAACGGTTATTGTTATTGTTTCATGAGCCCTGCGGCTGATTTCGCCAGCTGTTCGTGTGCTTTTCAAAACTTAATTTTTTTGATTGCTGCACTTTTTCTGGATTACTGTGAGGGATTTGCTCATATGGCTCATATCTGTGAGTTCAGTGGATCAAAGCCGCTCATACAGATAAACTCTGTGCTCTCACACACTCTCGCTATACAATTTACCTTGTTCCATCCGGCCATTGCTCAATTTCGTGTGATTAAAGCATTTCTCATGGTTTTGAATATTTGTGTAAAGCTTTCAAGGGGTTCAAACTATCCTGTATCCTGACAGAAATACCAGACAGTTTGTGTTTTCAAGGTAAAGCAATGCATCAAACTCTAGACCGATCCAACACACCCGGAATCCATTTGCTGCAATTAGAAATACAATAACAATTTAAATCGTGTCTGTCAAGAGTGTCTGGTTTTGTTCATTAGCGTGTTTGCTAAGGAAAGCATCCCTGTTTCTATAGCTCATACTTAGGATCTAGGTTTTGAAAAATCATTCATATCAGTTTAGGCTATAGACATACAGTAAGTGGCACATCAAAAACCATGCAGCTTGTCAATGTGTGGTACAGATAATCCGTTTGATAAGAATTTTTACTGATATTCATACTTTTCTACTTATTGATTATTACTATACTACTGGTTTTTCTTATTATTGATATTTTTCAGCTGTGCTTTAATTAGCATGCTGACAATACTGTGCTTTAGCAGTTAGACAGTTTGCATGGTGAACCCTTCTCAGAGGTTGGAGGAAAGCATTTACACTTCAACATGAAATATGAAGTGTAATTCAAGATGAATGTTTCATGCAGCCTTTCTAAAACAATGGAACGAACCAAAGCAGCCATTATCTCACCGGGAGCTGTAATTGCTGTCATTGAAGCGATGACATTTCACTTTCACATTTACTGGCCCTCGTTTTCCACAGCATGTTGTATATTTAACCAGTATGCTCTCGGTACTTCAGTGCACTACAGGAAGTGTGTTATTAACGAAGATGCGCAATGTGTTTTGTGAGGAGGGACAAATAGGATTGCTTGCTTCATTGTCTTAATTAAAACTCTTTGGGATTATTGGGAGGGATTTAATGTGTTAAAAGACAGATATACGCCGAGAGCAACCTATATACCGGAGAGCCCACCATGGTTGTGATTGTCTGATTATGTTCTTTTTTTTTTTTTTTTTGGTTTCACGTTCTGACTCATGCTAATAAATAACGTTATCACCTCAAGAAAGCGTTCAGCCAAGAGTTTTTTGGTCGGGAGTTATTTCGGGTTTACTGGGCCTGTCTTCAGAGACATCCATTAGCTGTAGATAACCCCCCCTCCAGCCTAAAATAGCTTTGTAGCCCCTGTATAAGTGTCCGCTCCTCACCTTCCCATGAATTTATTATGCCTAGTGGTGTTATCGTACAGCATATTAGAGCTGTTTCACTCGCTCAGAATCTGCCAAACAAACACAATATGGAGGCATTTACCATCAGTGCAGGGTGGAAAGTGGAGGAATGAAGAGAACGGCATATTCACTGTTTTTTTTCTCTTCCATTTATGATCTTAAGGGCAGGTAGATATACATTGAAAACTTCCTCTCGTGTCAAAAAAGACCATTTATTGATACTATCAAACTATCTCACAAGAACAAGCAAGTTAAAATATAATGCATTTCAAATTGCCTCTGTCAATGCAAGTCCATCTGTCCATCCATCCAACATCATTATTACTTATGTTTGACTTTTACATGTATTAATTAAGGTTAATTTTTATTGAGTTAGTCAAAAATGTGGTTAATAACCTTTATGCAGAAAGGGAATTATGTATTTTTTTATGCTTGCTATTACCGAAACAATTTACGCGTAGTAATCATATTGTCTGTTGACCCATGTAACATTATATTCTAATAAATAATCCACCAAAATGTACAAATCTGACTGTTGATAAGGATACTCACCAAGATACTGAAGTAATTTCTGAATTGAGTTCTCTTTCGCGTCTTCTTCTTGCGCTTAAAATCACTTGCAAGTTTAAATTGAAAAGACTTAAAAACACGTTCAAATGATAAACTTTTGTGAAGACGCAGCACTGGCCCAATCTGGCAAAGTGACAATTCCGTCAACTGTCCCGAGTCTTAACGTTGGCCCCGGGCCATCGGGCAGCCCTTATTGTCCAGCCTTGGTAAAAACTAATAATGTGAAATATCAATATCAGTTTCAATTTCATAAAGCTTTGTCTGTAAATTTGATTTAGATAGGCCTAATTCAAAACACTTACTCACATACAAGAGCAAGGGAATTCTATTTGAAATCTATTGTCATGCAATAATGTAAGCCAATCATAACCAATCAATCCTTAAAGGAGTAGCCAGTTAAAAACGAAATGACGCTTGAAAACAATCATTTTTGCACAAAAAAAAAGTGTTATTAACATAATAAGTGAATCTCAAGGAATATATTAAAATAATGAGAAACAAAATCCGTGTCATGATGACCCCATTTTGGACATTGACATAAGACAAAACAGCAATGCATTCATTTCAAAAGGTTATCGTTTTGGCTAATAACAATTGACTGTTTGCCAACAGACACTGAAGCAGGGCCATCCAATGCTAGTGACACACATTGTTGCTCTCTGTCCCCAGTCTGTGAGCTCATGGCATCCAACCAGTGGGAAATATTAATCATAACAACATGAATATTAACACGGCGAGGGAATAGGCCGCACTGTCTGCATTGCTGCAGATCATCCATTTCAATCTAACCAGATCTAATGGGAAAGCACCTGACTGGGGAGAAAAGTTTAGCATATTAATCCCCCTGACAAAAAGAAGAGGGAGCTAAATAATTAAACGACTAACCTCGGTCCTCCGCTAAGTTCAGGCTCCTTTTATAGCACTCTGGCAATTCCCCCTTAGGTGTGGAGACGAGAGGGCAGAAGAATCCACTGCGAGACACCCAGTTCGGACTCGTAAAAACACACTTGAGAATTCAGACTTATCTCCTGGGTATGGTTAGTTTGATGGCTATTAGTTTAAGAGAGTTCGGAATTGTTACGTATTTCTTCAAGCTAAAATAACACTCGTGTTATTTGAAAACTAAATGTGCAAGTGTGTCTTCTGGGGAGAGTCAGTTTATTTAATTTGCTCTCTAATGCACTGTGAAGAACTCAATGACTGCTGACAACATACTTTTGCTAAATTAAAGCTTATTTTGTTTGTAATTTTGTTGCCGATAGCAACACTTTGAATAGCACGAGATCTTAAAGGGACAGTTCTCCCAAATTGTCATTGTTTACTCTCATGTCTTTCCAAACCCATCTGAGTTCCTTTCTTCTGTTGAACAAAAAACAGAAAGTTAGGCAGGACATTGTCTCAGCCTCAGATGCCACACCCACGGACCGTTGGCTGAACGTCTGATGCATAAGGTACACAAAATTGAAAATATTTCAGGAGTTTCAAAGACATCATCTGATGAATACTCCAGCATTTCCAAGAGACGTGTGTGCTTACGTGTCTTTAACGTCTCTTTTCTTGGATAACAAAAAACCTCTGTTAGCCAGGACATGTCATACGTTATCCAGAATTACATATGCATAACAATTTAGTTTTTAATTAACATTTGTAAACTTTTAGGCATAGTTATTATAGTTATATTATTAACATTATTTAATTATATAATGTATGTTTTTTGCCACATTTTTGCTGTCATTCATCTTGATTTCATATGATTCAATGAGTCACATGGGTCATTATCATTGAATTGAATTTGTTAAATCATTAAAAACATGTCAGTGTCTCTTACTTTGTTTCAAGTTTGAGTGTTGAAAAAAAAAAAATGATACTGAGGATGTTTTTTTTTTATGGTAATGTCCGTCTAACAGTATGTCATTCCGGCTAACAATGACACAGGAAATAAATTTAACCCATATTTGTGTGTTAGATTACACAGTTCTGTTTTTTGATGAGTTAAGGATAAAACAAGTCTTATTTACTTTATTGGAAAACATTTTTAAACATTTTTCCAGCTTTTTTTTATTTATTTGGTTCTGAATTTTGAGTTATCAGCAGCCAAAAATGAGCCCATGTCTATATGAAATCCCAAATTGATTATATTAATTGGGATTAAAATGTAGTTTTCCGAGCACTAATTCTTTGTTGAGCTCCAATTATGGATATCAGTACATATGTATATGCCAACAATGGTAGAAATGTAATTAATTAAAAAATTCATTACGTTACCCAGGAATGACATTTTCATGAGGAAAAAGATATGATTCACCAAAAAAATGGTTAATTACATTCTTGAAATGTGTACATGTCATTGCATTACATACACAACACTAATAAGTGTCCTAAGTCCCCCTCGACTATACATTTTCACGCCCTTAAACATAAACGAAACAAACTGTAATTGGTTGCTTTAAAAGTCAGTCAGACGGCCTCCAGGTGGTCCTTGGCCTATGAAAGCTGCTATGGAGTCAAGGCCGTCTGCCGTCTGAAGGTCTAGCTACGCGAGACTAGGCAGAACATGTTCAATCTGCTCTTTTCCATACCTTCCAACTAATTTGAATCTTTTACTGATTTTGATGATGAGAAACTTTTCATTTTTTGGTGGACTATTCCTTTAAGATGCATTTTAGTATTCCCGGTTGTCTTGCTACTTGTGAATACGTGAACGATCAGAGGGAGATATTTTAATAGGTTCCCTGGTTTAAATATCCTTAGCAAATATGGCAATAGATCTGGGAGTTTCTTGTGAATTGTCTGTTTTAGTGAATTGGGTCACAACACTGTATTGACCAATTCGTTTACCTCATCACTAAATCAAAACCATAATTACCAAATCTATGGTTTGTCAAAAGACTGACTAAAATATCAAAATATCATTCTGTAGCTATGATGCCCAGCCCTAGGTTGTCATCATGTACATAAAATTCCATCACATTGAAGACAATAGCTGACTGCTTTGACATTATCGGTAAAAAATACTTTAGTTTGTACTGTGAAAGGGGTAAAGCAAGAGAGAATCAAAGTTTCATAGGCCTCACAGACATCAGGGTCAAATGTGGAGGAATCGCCATCTGAAATGGCACACAAACCACAAAGTGTCACATCAACAACACGGACAGGTCACTCAGGGTGGTCTTATACACATTCATCTTTTGCTGTCCCACTACAGGAAGAAGTCTGTCACAAGGGCATCCTCCTCTAAACTTAACATCTCCCTGAATTCACAAAAAAACATGATGTCAGGAAAAATTCACAAAAATGAGATGTCAGGAAAGGCCTATGGGGGGGGGGGGGGGGGGGGGGGGAACAGAAAAATGAGTCATAAGTTACGAGGATATCTCAGTATCTCTGCTGCATGCTGCATGCAGCATTGTGCATATGTGATAGCATGTTCTACCTTTCATTTCATGTAAAACTGTCAGCACCACATGGACCCACACACCATAGGGCAGATGGCAAAGGGACTTTAATGTCACAAGAAAAAACACAGTGCTTGATGCCTGGTTAAAGCTCCACCTTTCTATACAGTCTACATTGAGACAGTATAACCTTTAAGCGTGAAGCTTGACAGGGTTTTTATTTTATTTTAATTTTTTTATCTCAAGCCCATTGTAATCTTTTTTTTTAACACTGGGATTAAAAGTCTCCAATTTAAGTAAATATCTGGTGAATTTAAAAGAATATACCACTAATGTATAGCTTTACAGTAAGCTGTAATAAAGAAAATTATTTAGATTCAACTATCAGTTTAGAAAAAACAAAAGAACACATGTACAGTAATGGAAAGGAGATCAGGGAAACTACTCCCTCTTGGGAAGGTCAATTTTTAAGGGCCTGGGAGTTTGTGTTACCATTTATGTTTGTTCGGCTGTTCTAAAAGTGCAATGTATTGATACTTGAAAAATTTATTATTTAATTTAATTTATTTATTATCATTAGTTAATGCTTATATGCATCTTATAAGGTCTTATAAGTGTCTTATTAACTGTTAATTACTGCTTAATACAAGCACCTTAAAATAAAGTGTTACCAAATAATGTTTTACTTTGTTAGCAGAAAAGATGTCTAAATCAGGGGTTCTCAAACATTTTGGAGCCAGGGACCCCTTACAGGGGAAAAACATTTCCAAGGACCCCCTCATATTTATAACAGTGACTGAGCCTAAAGTTAATGTGGGAGCGGTTAATTAAATATTTTGACACAAATAGTCTCCACCCAGGGTCATATGCAGGGTTTTCTAAATAGCATACTGAGGTCCCAAAAGTGATCTTGCTAGGGGGGTTGGGGGGCATGCCCCCCCGAGGAATTTTAGATTTTCTTGATCTACACGTGCATTTTAAGGTGTTTTTAAGGCCAAAAATTTTACTTTTATTCTTGATATACCCAGAAAGAATGGAAGTGCAATGTGACAACATGTCCCATAGGTGGGGCACATGGTAACATGACCATATGACAGATTAAAATGTTATCTGATCTAATCAAACAAATATACAAGACAAACAACAATATTTTCTCAATAAAATACAATTAACTTTTTCATATAAAATAATGGCATTTTAAAATAATTAAAAATAAACTAATTTTTGAGTTTGACAACGAACACACAGCTATATATTACAACATAGTTCAAAACATATTCATTGTAACGCAGTGTGACAACATGACCCACTTGCACAACTGGGATTTACGTTGTGCCCCGCTATCCCCTATATTTCCTTTCCCGGTTGATACTTTGTCTTTGCAAACTGATTGTTTCTGTCGTTCGTTTAAAACTTCTATCTAAAACAGCTGTTTAGTTTAGCGATTTACATCTTATCTCGCACTTTATGACCGAATAACTGAAGCGTCATGCGGAAATTCGCGCTCGGCTTGCAGCTTCTGTGAACATAAACCCGCCTACTTTGATTTAATCTCCAACTCAAACATTTTGACATTGACGAGCGCTGTTAGTCTGCTGAAACCGCTCAGATGAGAAGGTCAGTTATCATCGCGATGTTTAATATCCTTGCAGCACCAAATTAGAGTTAATATTAGGCAATTATTTCACAACTTTCATTATACACATAGAAAAATTACAGAGGCCCGGACCTCAGGGACCTCAATTGTGGGTATAGGACCCTGTCCCTATGCACAAATTTATAATTTACTGTATTTTCCAGAAAATAAGTTGCACCTGAGTGTGTAATACTTTGTTGCGCTCTTGAGGCGTAGTAGGCCTACTTCCCCTCACTCCACAGCAAATCCTTAAATTAATGGTATTCAGAACAAAACGAGAATGAAAAATTATACTATTAATAGATAATAATACAAATAATAATAATAATACTATACAGACAACATTTATTTAAAACATCAAGTCTAAACGAATTAAGTTGAATCGAAACTGAAACTGCAGACGTTGGGCTCGTGCATCTCTCATTCGGTCCAAAGTTTCCATTGCGATGTAGCCTAACATTTGGATGCTTAACTATTTATGTAAAGAAAGCTTCATGCTTCAGTCCCAATATAGGCCTAGGCCTACACGTATCAGCATCTTCACATGCGGAGAAATGAGATTGGAACAACAGCAAGTCGACAGTATATGATTGACCGTCACTGCCTTCATAGTGTAGCTACAACAGACAAATTAAATTAAGTAGAACTTTTTATAAGTTCGGTGAGTATTTTATTTTGATAATGAAGAGGTTTTGATGTCAAATTAGCAGTGCTAGAACTGACATATTGTGCGCGCACACGAGACGCCGGCGCGAACACTTGGATTTTTCCTCAGCAGTGGAAACAAAGGAATACTCTTATTTATGGTCATACAGATAAGAGTACATCATTCAAAACGGCAAAGTGTCTATTTTTTATGTGTATACATTAAAAATGACTACAAAATGTCATGCCTTTTAAAAATAAAGAACACAACAGGATGCGCGTTCTGCCGTCTCTGTCTCCTTTCTGGCGCACGTGCCCAAAAATCGATTAAAAAATCAAAAAAAATTATTATTTGACATTAAATGCATTATATAAGTCACTTTGGAATAAATAGCAAGTTTTCAGATGCTAAAGAAAACATGACTTATAGTCAGGAAAAACGGTAGGCTGTTATAAATTATTTCGCGGACCCCCTGGCTATAGTTCACGGACCACCAGGGGTCCGCGGACCCCACTTTGAGAACCACTGGTCTAAATAGTCCTTTTGAGATGGGAATTTAAGGGTAAATAAAATTCTGGTTCCGTGCAATCAAAGAACCAATGATGTAAATGCCACATAATTCCTGTGAGTACAGATTACTTTAGATAAACGGTGCTTTACAGATAGTTATCCATTGCATTGTTCACATGAAGTCCACACACTGCACAAGAATTATCTCAGTGACATGTTAAAAAGAAATGTATCCACCCAGAAATGTCCTATCTCTAAATGACTATTTAGACCACTGTACAGCTCGCATAGCAAAACAATTAAATAAATAATTAAATAAAAATATGATCATGTTCTAATTCATTATTCACAAGTAAAAGTTGTGAATAAAAATATGTGCTTCACATTACTGCCTTTAAAATCCACCAGTACACTTGTACACATTAGTCCCATTGTGCATTACTCTACACACATTTTCCCTTTGCTTTTACAATCTGAAGGACAAGTCAGAATCATTTGTACTGTAGTTAACCCAGAACAATCCTTAAATAGTTTTTATGACAGTTTAAACCAATAGACGCTCATTACAGAAAGTTTGTTTTTATCTGGGCAGGTGGCCAAACAGTGAACACTAAAAAAGGTTAAGCAGGCTTGTCCAAAAATGTCCTCTATTAATTTGGAGATATACACTTAAACTCCAAACGTGCTCGCATGTCACAGGTGGTTTATGTGAAGGAGGCGTCTACTCTACTCAACGGTGAACCTGGAACTGATTGTCACCAGATTGAAAATTAGCAGTCTGCGAAGCCTCTTGGCCTACGCGAGGCCTGTGGATTACAAATCAGCACAGGCAATAATTTTCAATCGTATTGTGCTGTTAGAGGCACTGACCTCTCGGGGCCAAACATTCTCTGACAGGAGCATTGCAAGAATACTGATGGTAATACAGCGCTGCGTCTGAAGAGACTGACGTTCAATAATATTCACCGGAAGAGACTTTGACAGAGCACATATTACTATCAAACCAACGCAAAAAGAATGCAAGAACAATGTTCTACTTTTTCAATCGAGCAGAGATGCGACCTTCGCCAAGTAGGGTAATAATAGCAAACAAACAACATGGACTCACGACATGATACCAGCTCTTGCAAGAAGTATAAAACATGGTTGTGTTGTGCATCATTCAGAACTAATTTGTGACTGTCTTTCAATCTCCAATTGATTTCCTGAATTTGATTTGATTTAA
>NW_026606652.1:0-52500 GCF_029890125.1 Rhinichthys klamathensis goyatoka | reverse complement strand
CAGATAGACAGAACATTAGAATGATAGACAGATAGAACAATAGACAGAACGATAGACATAGACAGAACGATAGAATGATAGAATGATATTAAGAATGATAGAATGATAGAACGATAGAAAGAATGATAGAACGATAGAAAGAATGATAGAATGATAGAACGATAGAATGATATTAAGAACGATAGAACGATAGACAGAAAGATAGAATGATATTAAGAATGAAAGAACGATAGATGGATAGAACGATGGATAGATAGAACGATAGATAGAACGATAGATAGATAGAACGATAGAACGATAGATAGATAAAACGATAGATAGAACGATAGATAGAACGATAGAACGATAGATAGAACGGTAGATAGATAGAACGATAGATAGAACGATAGATAGATAGAACGATAGATAGATAGATAGAACGGTAGATAGATAGAACGGTAGATAGATAGATAGAACGATAGAACGATAGATAGATAGAACGATAGATAGAACGATAGAACGATAGAACGATAGATAGATAGAACGATAGATAGATAGAACGATAGATAGAACGGTAGATAGATAGATAGAACGGTAGATAGATAGATAGAACGGTAGATAGATAGATAGAACGGTAGATAGATAGAACGATAGATAGAACGATAGAACGATAGATAGATAGAACGATAGATAGATAGAACGATAGATAGAACGATAGATAGATAGATAGAACGATAGATAGAACGATAGATAGATAGATAGAACGATAGATAGATAGAACGATAGATAGAACGATAGATAGATAGATAGATAGAACGGTAGATAGATAGATAGAACGATAGATAGATAGAACGATAGATAGAACGATAGATAGAACGATAGATAGATAGATAGATAGATAGATAGATAGATAGATAGATAGATAGATAGATAGATAGATAGATAGATAGATAGATAGATAGATAGATAGATAGATAGATAGATAGATAGATAGATAGATAGATAGATAGATAGAACGGTAGATAGATAGATAGATAGAACGATAGATAGATAGAACGATAGATAGATAGAACGATAGATAGATAGAACGGTAGATAGATAGAACGATAGATAGAACGATAGATAGAACGATAGATAGAACGATAGATAGAACGATAGATAGAACGATAGATAGAACGATAGAACGATAGATAGATAGACCGATAGATAGATAGAACGATAGATAGAACGGTAGATAGATAGAACGATAGATAGAACGATAGATAGAACGATAGATAGAACGATAGAACGATAGATAGATAGACCGATAGATAGATAGACCGATAGATAGAACGGTAGATAGATAGAACGATAGATAGAACGATAGATAGAACGATAGAACGGTAGATAGAACGATAGATAGATAGAACGGTAGATAGAATGATAGAACGATAGATAGAACGATAGAACGATAGATAGAACGATAGATAGATAGAACGATAGATAGAACGGTAGATAGATAGAACGATAGATAGAACGATAGATAGAACGATAGAACGGTAGATAGATAGAACGATAGATAGATAGAACGATAGATAGATAGAACGATAGATAGATAGAACGATAGATAGAACGATAGAACGATAGATAGAACGATAGATAGATAGAACGGTAGATAGATAGAACGGTAGATAGATAGAACGGTAGATAGATAGATAGAACGGTAGATAGATAGAACGATAGAACGATAGATAGATAGAACGATAGAACGATAGATAGATGGAACGATAGATAGATGGAACGATAGATAGAACGATAGATAGAACGATAGATAGAACGATAGATAGAACGATAGATAGAACGATAGATAGAACGATAGAAAGATAGATAGATAGATAGATAGATAGATAGATAGATAGATAGATAGATAGATAGATAGATAGATAGATAGATAGATAGATAGATAGATAGATAGATAGATAGATAGATAGATAGATAGATAGATAGATAGATAGAACGATAGATAGAACGATAGAACGATAGATAGAACGATAGAACGATAGATAGATAGATAGAACGATAGATAGATAGATAGATAGATAGATAGATAGAACGATAGATAGATAGATAGAACGGTAGATAGATAGAACGATAGATAGAACGGTAGATAGATAGAACGATAGATAGATAGAACGATAGATAGAACGATAGAACGATAGATAGATAGAACGATAGATAGAACGATAGATAGATAGATAGAACGGTAGATAGATAGATAGATAGATAGATAGATAGATAGATAGATAGATAGATAGATAGATAGATAGATAGATAGATAGATAGATAGATAGATAGATAGATAGATAGATAGATAGATAGATAGATAGATAGAACGATAGATAGAACGATAGATAGAACGATAGAACGATAGATAGAACGATAGATAGATAGATAGATAGATAGAACGATAGATAGATAGAATGATAGATAGAACGATAGATAGAACGATAGATAGATAGAACGATAGATAGAACGGTAGATAGATAGAACGATAGATAGAACGATAGATAGAACGATAGATAGAACGATAGAACGGTAGATAGATAGAACGGTAGATAGATAGATAGAACGGTAGATAGATAGATAGAACGATAGAACGATAGAACGATAGATAGATAGAACGATAGATAGAACGATAGATAGATAGAACGATAGATAGATAGAACGGTAGATAGATAGAACGGTAGATAGATAGAACGATAGATAGAACGATAGAACGGTAGATAGATAGATAGATAGATAGAACGGTAGATAGATAGATAGAACGGTAGATAGATAGATAGAACGATAGAACGATAGATAGATAGAACGATAGATAGAACGATAGAACGATAGATAGATAGATAGATAGAACGATAGATAGATAGAACGATAGATAGAACGGTAGATAGATAGAACGATAGATAGAACGATAGATAGAACGATAGAACGGTAGATAGAACGATAGATAGATAGAACGATAGATAGAACGATAGATAGAACGATAGAACGGTAGATAGAACGATAGATAGATAGAACGATAGATAGAACGATAGATAGAACGATAGAACGGTAGATAGAACGATAGATAGATAGATAGAACGGTAGATAGAATGATAGAACGATAGATAGAACGATAGAACGATAGATAGAACGATAGATAGATAGAACGATAGATAGATAGAACGATAGATAGAACGGTAGATAGATAGAACGGTAGATAGAACGATAGAACGGTAGATAGATAGAACGATAGATAGATAGAACGTTAGAACGATATATAGATAGAACGATAGATAGAACAATAGAACGGTAGATAGATAGATAGAACGATAGATAGAACGATAGAACGATAGAACGATAGAACGGTAGATAGATAGATAGAACGGTAGATAGATAGATAGAACGATAGAACGATAGATAGATAGAACGATAGAACGATAGAACGATAGATAGAACGATAGAACGATAGATAGATAGAACGATAGATAGATAGAACGATAGATAGATAGAACGATAGATAGAACGATAGAACGATAGATAGATAGAACGGTAGATAGACAGATAGAACGGTAGATAGATAGATAGATAGAACGATAGAACGATAGAACGATAGAACGATAGAACGATAGATAGAACGATAGATAGAACGATAGATAGATAGATAGATAGATAGATAGATAGATAGATAGATAGATAGATAGATAGATAGATAGATAGAACGGTAGATAGATAGAACGGTAGATAGATAGATAGATAGAACGATAGATAGATAGAACGATAGATAGAACGATAGATAGAACGGTAGATAGATAGAACGATAGATAGAACGATAGAACGGTAGATAGATAGATAGAACGGTAGATAGATAGATAGAACGGTAGACAGATAGATAGAACGATAGAACGATAGAACGATAGATAGATAGAACGATAGATAGAACGATAGAACGATAGATAGATAGATAGATAGAACGATAGATAGATAGAACGATAGATAGAACGATAGAACGATAGATAGATAGATAGATAGATAGATAGATAGATAGAACGATAGATAGATAGAACGATAGATAGAACGGTAGATAGATAGAACGATAGATAGAACGATAGATAGAACGATAGAACGGTAGATAGAACGATAGAACGATAGAACGGTAGATAGAACGATAGATAGATAGATAGAACGGTAGATAGAATGATAGAACGATAGGTAGATAGATAGAACGATAGATAGAACGATAGAACGGTAGATAGATAGATAGAACGATAGAACGATAGAACGATAGAACGATAGAACGATAGAACGATAGATAGATAGAACGATAGATAGATAGATAGATAGATAGATAGATAGATAGATAGATAGATAGATAGATAGATAGATAGATAGATAGATAGATGAAAGTATCTGCGCACAATATACTCCCAAATTCATGCATTCTCATGGTTAGTGAATGTGTGAATATTAATTGGACTGCATATGTAAACATCAGCCCTCGAATGTACAGATGAACACATAGAACATAATAAAATCCACTCATTTACTTATTTAGAGGGCTCTGAGGGTTTCAGCCTGCAACATGGGAAAATTTGTATAAATGTATGATGCCACCCTTTAAAAGAGACTTTAAAAAGATTACACTTCATAAAAGACCAGGAAAAGAGCTGTCTGTACACATATACGAGCAAATGTAGACTTCCTCTAGGATTTATGAAGTTCATTGTCAGATTTGCTGAACCAAGATGTTTCAGGGTTTGAAAGCCGTCACATGATTACAGCTAAAGTGTTGTCTTACACAAAGCACAACCCCATTTCCAGCGTAACACATGACACAGCACTGCAGAGTTTGATTAAAACGGAGCGGCTGGTAACAAGCAAAAAAAAAAAAAAGCTCTTGAAGGGGCTGTTTAGCATGTCAGTTGATTTTTAGAGGGCTTCACGTTGGGATACGAATTACGCCTCTCACAAAATGCTGAATATTTGTGCACCTGACAATGCACCACAATACAATAATTACAACCAAGCCTGTAGAGTCCAACTACTTTAGAAGAAAGCCATCTTTTCCTCCTCCAGGACAAGTCTGTGGTGATTTCCACACACCGAGATAAAGTTAGCGCTGTAATTATTCCGTTTGCACAGACATGGGCGGACAGGGATCTCAGATTCGGCTTTGTAAAGAAGCCTTTGAGGCTTTGACCTGCCAGTCTCCTCAAATGCAATGGATTCGGCTTTTGCTGTGATAGATGGAGCTTGATCTCCACCTACAGGCTGCTGGGAAATCTCTTCTGCACATGATGCGGAGATGGGAGGGGGGGCCGCAATCAATGCGACTAATTCAAGAACTGCAGCAGAGCAAAAATGCCACCAAGAGGAAGGGAAAAAAAGCAGCAGGATCATTCCGTTTGAGGCACTGCAGTTATGTCCATGGAGAAAACAATACATACATTCCTTAATCGCAGTATAACGACCTGTGTGTGAGAGACCGCAGGAGCAGCTTGCGAGACGCAGCTATTGATTGAGGACCATCTATTAATTACTGTTAGATTTTAATGCAAATATACCCCCAAGCTCAGATGGCTGAGTGTTAATGGCGGCTGGTGGGAAAAACAGCGAGTGGCATCTTTTTTTCAGAGAACAAAGGCACTTTTCTGGATGAGCTCTTGAGAGGCGTTGACACCACACTTTTTTTTGCAAAAAGATTCAAATTTGGTTTTATTCCTACTCCTGCTGCTTGGCTTGCGTTTCTCTGGATGAGACAGTTGTTCTTCTCCGAGTCCATCCCCGAGAGGACAACGGGATGAGCTCGAGAGCAAACGAAAAGAAAGACAAACATTTGTCATCAGGAATGCAAAAGCAAACAGCACATCTCCGCTGAATAAAGCCCTGCACTCTCAATGACTGTAGCATGTTGAATATGAAAATACAGGAAACTGCACACGAGTCATTCCATGCAGGAAATATACCATTCGTGTCCACATTTGTGCACAAACTCAAACATCTGCTACTGAGCATTTTGAACCTTTAAATGTATACTTAAATCAAAATGTATTACAAACGTATTCTTTTAAAAATATGTATTATTTTACCTGCTAGTGGTATAGGTTTTGTTTCTATTTTAAAAGGACAATAGATTGAATCAAATGGTTTTCCCATTAATTTTAGACCACTTATATTGTACAAATATCAAATAATATTTTTGAAACATGTATAAAATACCAATAAATTAAACAAATATTAAAGAAATATTACTAAAACTATTACTTTTACACATAATTATACACATAACATATATAAATGATATATATATATATATATATATATATATATATATAAAATTTATATATGTTGTGTATAATTATGTGTATAATTTATTTTAAATATGTTTGTATTTTAAATATTACATATATTGTTTAATATAAGCATGTGTGTATATATATATATATATATATATATGTGTGTGTGTGTGTATACACACATATACATACACACTCTTTTTACTGAAAAAAATTATATTGATGAATTTGCTTTGTCATCTGCTCCATGAACATATGCAACTATCTGCTAAATGAATAAATGCCTGATGATAGAAGGCCATAAGCTTAAAAGCAGCGTTGTAACTTGCCAAGTTCCCGTCACGTGTTTAGAATATCTATAATAAGATATTGATTTCTATTAATGTATCTTAAGTACACAAAGTAATTTAGGTTAACTTAAATATATTCTTTGTCTGAAAAGCTGTATTAAGTCTTTCTTACAGAAATTTACTTTAAAAGTTAGCTTCCCAACACCCGTCTTTTAAATGACTCAGACGTAACACAGCACACACAAGTATAACTCTACAGCGTTCACATCTACTCAAACCCCTACCACACACAGGTCTTCAAAGCCCATGTATTTGCCCCCTATAACCATCTTTCTAGTGAACAGATCGTTCTGCAGCTGAGGCCGTGTTAGTCATAATCACACACACCATCAGACAGCCATCTCTCCGCAAACTCAAAGTCACCAGTATCTCGTTTTTTCATCTATTCCACCTCCACGCATGATGCCTGCACAGAGGACCACACAGCACACCAGAATCACTCGAACAGTGGGGTTTCCTTTTCTTTTCAAATTTCTTTTTTTTTTTTCAGAAGTACAAATAAAGCATTCTCTCGTCTCTTTGAGAATAGTCAGCATGGTACAACCCCTGATCTTCCAGAAAACCCAGAAATGAAGCAATCAAACCCTTTGTAGATGCCACGGCAAAGGGAAAAGAGTTGCATCATGGGAAACAAAGCATGGGGAGGACATCATAAGAATAGTGTTAAACAACACAGAGTTGTGGGTTTAAAAGGACAGTATGAACGAGTGTTCTGTGGAATTTGTCTTAATAAAACGCAGTTTATGGGCTTTCATTTTGGAATTCATATTCTCAATGTCTACCGGTAGAATCACATCTATTTAACAGTTTCATTATTGAAGTAACCCTTTAACCCAAAATGTACAGCTGGCAGGCAATTGCTTTGTTTCATATAATTTTTTTACTTTTCTTCATAAACTAGACATATAACTCCATACGATTTGAAAGCTGAAAACGTTAGGATTTTTCAATCAATAAATTACAGCAAAAAATAAGGTAAAAACTAGAAAAGAAAAAGATTTTTGCATAATGTTTCAGCTCCACTGTTTGAGATCAGACTATTTTAAGCTGCTAATCTAAAGAGGTTTTAGTCCAAGGATCCAAGTCCTTGGTCTCATTGTGCACAATTCATTTTTTTAAAGGGGAAAAAAAATGGTTGTTATCATAATCCTAATGACTTTCTTCAAAATGCAATAACTTGTTTTGATTCTGGAATAACTTTTCTGTTCTGCTGACAATACCAAGGCTGTGCTGATTAAATAAAGAGACAAAACGCCATATTTTGAAGAATGTTTCAACAGTTTTTGTGCATAAAATGAAAATCAGTGACTTATTATATATTTTTTTTTCCAAAATATCTTCTTTTGTGTTCCGCACAAGAAATAAAGTCATTGGTTTGGAACGACATGAGTACAAACTACAGAACTATCCTTTTAAACAACTAGATTTTAGAATTTTATGAAAAATTTATGTGAGCTGAACTTTATGTGAGCTGAACTGTGCAGTGTTCTTAACACTTTGATAGGGTGTTCTGGGTGGTTGTGATTGCTTATTGGTCAAAAGTCAAAAGTATCAAACCCCTAACCATAATCATGAGCACTAGCAATGTATGCCTAGATGTGTACCATTAATATTATAATACTGTACTTTTCCTGATCCAATCAAATCTCAATTGATGTTTCACACTGAATATATTCACTCAGAAATATTACTGTAAATGCGAATGTACAAAAACAGCATAAAGCTAATTCAGAGCTCCATTATGTTCTGATACAAATCACTCCAAAGTTCTCCTGAAAACAGAAGTTTTGTTGTCAAAGTATATCTAATCGATTTTGAGATTTCTTGTTTCGTTCTTGGAGAACACAGGCCGACAGCTGGACAGGGGGTTTGCGGCGTGTCTACCTGCACTGTCATCGTTAATCTTCTGATGCTTTTCTGACGATGGAAGTGATGCTTTTTGATTGGCTGGTTTGTATTGGCTGACAGCTTGTCTCTAGCGCATTTGGCACTGCTCAACAGACGCCGTGCCGCTCTACTACTGACGGCCTGTTCTGCGCAGCATCTGTTTGCAAAATGCAAATTCAAATGATAATCAAGCTACTGTGCCATAACTCAATTTTATGTTACCTTGTCCCAGCTTCCAGCATTCCTAAAAGATATTATTTAAAGTGGAAGCAATGGAGGACTCAATTAAAGTGTGCATGCATGTCACTGAGATATATTTAATGCTATGAAGTCATAAAGAGAGGATGCGGTTCCAAAAAAGATGCGTTTAACCACGTTCTTGAGTCCTTCCGACCTTGTTCACGGAAAAGGTCACTGACTAATGCGTTTTTTTACCCTCGCAGACAAGAGATTTATTCAGCCGAAAACTGCACTCACTTTAGCTTGATTTGACCAAGACGGTTTCGCACAAATAAAACCGTCCAGCGACTTAACTGCCAGCTTTTGTAGGCTGATGTCAGATCATGAGCATCCCGTAATTTATAACCCAAGTCAATGGACAACGAGCTGCAGACTGGACTGTGCCGGCTTCCACAATGAAACCCAAACAATAAGGGCAGCAGATGATGAAGGAATACGAACAGTACACTTTCTAAAACGCAAGGTAAGAAAAAATTGAATTTACTGCACCAGAACAGTGTCATGTAGTACTTACTGTAGTAGCCGTACAAAACGGTGGCTTCAATCTGCTGTCTCGTCTCATTGTTTGCCGCCCATTCCTGGATTTACAAAAAACAAAGTCAGAAAAATATGAAATGCACTGGCATACATTCAATCACATCAATATAGATCCAATTCTTCAGAAGACACAAGATGCTATAGGGCTGTCAGTTTATTAAATACATTACTGCTGATTCATTAACCACAATAGAATATGAATATTAAAAAATTCATATTTTCTCAGCATATGCTCAAAATTAAAAAATAAACATAAAACTGGCTTCAAATGTTGATAAATTGTTTTATTTCCAATCATCAAACATTGTTTATTAGGAGTCAGGTGGTATGATTAATTGCATTATTTTTTTATGTTTGTATTAAAGTAATAATACTAAATCCATGTGTTAAATTGACAGCCCTACAAGATACACAAACAATGCAGCACAATATATGATGCAGGATGTGAATCTCAAAGGATAAAAACATGACCAACAAATATCTTGTTCTATACAGTGAGGTGAAACATGATTTTTATGACAGGACTTAAAATGGTGCCATGGGACACTGGTGATACAAAGAAGAGGCTCTCCAAGCGCACTGTTTTTTATTCCCAATGTGTCAGAGATTCCATCAAAAACGTGACCTGACACTTTGATGACTCACAGGTTCTCAGAGTAGATCCAAATGCCAGAGAGAATTGCTGTCTGCCCTGCCGCAGTAAATCACTCTCTCTCTCTCTCTCTCTCTCCCTCTATCGCTCTCGGTCTCAATGAACTCCATCCTGCATTCATAACTCAACGTTTCATCATGCCAAAAGAGCAAACCCATAATTGCTACACGAGCACTAGAAAAACATAATTCCCATGTTGGATCAAAATGAACTTGCTGTCGGCCCTTACAAATCTAAACAGGTCAAGACATAGGTTAGCTTATTGATATTTTATCACAAATGATGCATATAATGATCGACGTTCCTATGCATGTTGACCTATGAATTGCAATAGCGTTCCCAATTACTTGTGATTATTAGACAATCCTTTTATAAAGATCACACTCACACAGAGAAATTTATAGCTGGAATATCTGACAACAATTAGAACATATTTGATCGAATTTTCAAAGGCTTTTAAGATTTATTTAAAGTCCCCCTGGCCTGTAGTAAATAATCTTATCACCAAAATTACATATTTAAATTTTTTTCATGTGAAAAATCTTTATTCATGCCTTAAAATAGCTTGAATGTAACTCTACACCCTTGCTCATTTAATACGTGAAGCCGTGAATATGCAAATTAGCCCCGCCTCCACTCACTCACACGAGTTCAGAGATCCAATTGGTCAACTCGTATACAAGTCGAAACATCAGAATGACAATGCGTTTTGTGTAATTGATATGATTAGCGTTTGGCTAATGTTACCTTCTATAACATTATACATGTCTTGACTGACACTTTTGATCAATCGAATGTATCCTTTCTGAATAAAAGTATTAATTTCTTTTAAAAAAAAAAAAACTATCTGACCCCAAACTTTTGAATGGTAGTGTACAGAGGCCAATCAATTCACACTTAAAATGTCACTGCATTAGATAACACATTTGTTTGAATTTTTGTATTTATATAATAAAAGCTTTTGTGAAATGTTATGTGTGAAAAGTGGGTGTCATTCTTTAAAATAAATGCCACTTTTACCAGTCATATCTGTGACTTTATAAAAGCCTATTTTGCCTATTTAAAAAAAAGGGCGGGGGGTGGATTTTACGACAAAATGAGTCAACACATTTTAAAAAAAGTGTCTTTTAAGTGTCCAAATACTTCTTGAGGCCTCTGTAGGTGTCATAAATCTGTCTCCTGGTTTAAGCAGATCAGCTTTGTGAGTTTCTAAAAAAACACCCACAGAATAACAAAGATCTATAGAATAAAACAAGCCTGATTTAACAACAATGTATCTAATAACTCCAGCACCGCTACAAGTTTAACGTTCGAGAGCGCATCCTCATTAGTGAAACCCAGGCCTGTCAATCATTGCTGTAATCTCTTTAGGGCAGAGAAACAGAAATAAACCTACAGAGTCCTACGTGCACAGGCTGCATTAAGAAGATGTTTAGACGAGAAGGTTCCTCTGCCCATTAAGCCAGCTTACCCGACTGGAGGAAGAGAGATACATTTGATCGTCACATCAGAAAAACGGATTACCGGAGGGCCGGAGCCAAGGAGATCGCTGCCATAATCTTGCGTGTTTATCCAAGACTTGACGGCTCCTTCCATCTCAACCTCCTACAACAAAAAGCACCTGTCTGCCTGATTTATTATGCAACGTGAATCACAGGGAGCTTCAGAACGATTATCAAACGTCATTTTCCCACCCATTTGGGTGAGCGTATTTCATCAGAATCTGTTGCAATGTTCCTAGAACAGTTCGAATAAATACTATTCTGTGGTCTTTAACAAGGGCAAAGGTGTCTTACACAAGCCGATATGCAGAGCTTCGAATTTCTGGGATATTCTAGGGCTTCTACGGTGGGACCCTATTTCAATCCAAATCTATCCATCGCTTAAGATAAGTAACACACAACTCTACTCAACAAGTCGCACAATTGAGATATCATTCATGTTCGTTGCACAAATTAAGTTTAATAGGCTTCACATTAAACAGAAGAAAACAGGTCTCATCGCACCAGTTTGACGGAGAAAGTGTTAACGCCAGTATGCACTGCCAGAAATATCTATGGACTTTTAAAGTCCAGCTTTCAATGTTGTTGTAATAGTGTGTGTAGTGTGTTGTTGTGAGAAGGAGGGAACCGGCGAACGTTCAAAAACTTTAATAAATAAGTAAACACAAAATGAAAGTAAAGACGGCAGTCCCTCACGGAATAGTGCCGCCACGATTAATAAAAAAAAACATCAAATAAAACAATCCAGGCCTGGTTCTCTCTCGTCCTTCACGATCGTCGATCCTCCTTTTATGCCCCCACTCCTCCGTGAGAGATACGAAACTGGTGCGACGCGCAGGTGTCGCTCATCAGCCATCACGCCACCGGGCTCGCGCCGTTCTCTCACGGCCCTCGGCCTCGTCCTGCTCGCCACTATTGTTTATATGTCTATGTGTTGTTTTTAATATGCTTTAAGACCAACCATGCGTAAATTCATAAGTCAACACCATTTCTGAGTATTTTCTCCTTGAAACGAGTTTTAGGTGATAAAATTATTGACTAAATGGGGACTTTAAGGTAACCTAGCTAGTTATTTTGATGGCATTTGATTCCATTTTAATACCCAAATGTTAGTGAGAAGAAGAAAAAACTTTTAGATATCAATCTGCATAAGCGATGGACATCGGTTACAGTCTTTCCGAATTTTGTACATTTTAAAGTTAAATTCGTCAATTTGGTGCACTTTGAGAGTTCAAAATTGAGAGCTCCAACCCATATTCAGTGTTCAAAAAGAAAAAGTCTGTGCATTGACTTGTATCTGAACTTTAAAGGCGACTCAAACCTCTTTTTAGTTGTGATATAGTGTCTCAGTCTATTAATCGCATCCCAAATAAAAGTTTGTGTTTACATAATATGTGTGTGCACTGTGTATAATTATTTCAATACATAAATACCCACACATGCATGTGTATTTAAGAAATATTTGCATGTACTGTATATAGACTGAATGAAGCCTATATATAGTGTATATTTTTTATAAATATAAACATTTTATATATAAATAACATATTTTTCTTAAATATATACATGTGTGCATTTATATACAAAATAATTATACACAGTACACACACATATATTATGTAAACAGTGAACACAAACTTTTATTTTGGATGCGATGAATCGTGATTAATCGTTTGACAGCCCTATTATTCCTATGACAGTAATAGCCATATATTGTAAAACAAATGCACTGAAAAATAAATGAAACTTTCATAATTCGTTCTAATTTCTATACATGCAAGAGATAAACCCGTGGGCTTTTATTTAAAGTTTACAAACGAGTCTCATTACAAATCTAGTGAAATGCTGTAATCGTCAACAATGCAAATGTGAAAAAATGCTTAACTGGGTTCCCACATGCACGCTACACTCAGCACATCCAAAGATGGAGTTCACTGCATTCATTCACTGTGAACCGGTATTGAAAATCTAACCCGCGGTGCTGATCGCGTGAGTGAAGTGCACACTTCTCTTTACCAGGTAGCAGCTTTTGTTGGCATCTTGAGTAAAACAGCTCTATATTTAAAGCAGCACATACAAAAGACCTGAACCAGAAGAGATGCAACCTGTTTTACCTAATTCTAAATTTTGTTGTGCATAACCCATATACTTTGGGTTAGGGCAGGGCTACTCAACTCTGACCCTCGAGGTTCACTTTCCTGCAGAGTTGTGCTACAACCCCAATTAAACACAACTGAACAAGCTAATCATACCCTGCGTCCAAAAGCGAACACTTCCCTACATACATAGCATTGAAAAAACATAGGCGAAAAGTACACGGATGAACTAAAACATCCGCGCCGCAACTGACGTTAGTAGGTCATGTGACAGTAGCAACATGGTAGATGTAGTACATCTGAATTTTATTCATACTACCCATATTCATACTATATAGAACAGGGCAGTCCAAATCCTCCTCCTGGAGGGTCACTGTCCAGCAGAGTTTAGCTCCAACCCCAATTAAACACACCTGAACCAGCTAATCTAGGTCTGTCTTGACAAATTCCAATCGGAAGTGAACATATGGCCGACTCATTCCAAAAGCCAGAACATGACCAGAAATGACTAAATTACTTCCCTGAAGAGACCATTACATATTCCCTTCACTAACGAAATTGTGGAAGGGGATTCAGTTCACTTTCGTTTGGAACATGCCTACAAATGACGTGCCCTTCAAGGGTGCAAAAACGCAATTCACCCATACTAGAAACTTCCAGGCAAGTGTGTTGAGGCAAGTTGGAGCTAAACTCTGCAGCACAGTGGCCCTCCAGGACAGAGTTTAGACACCCTGATAATACAAACAGTAGCAAAGTAAATAAAAATTTGAATGTAGCACCTACTCAGACAGTATGCGATTTCAGTCGCACCAAAGGTCTACAGGATTACATGAAATTTACAGACAGGTGAGTTTGATCAATGTTGGAGGAATAAACTTTCTGCAGGAAAGTGAACCTAAGTTTTGTTTACATCTCTAACTTTATATGAGCAAACACTAAAAGGCCTAATAATTACATATTTTTGAACTGCTATTTCAGTATACAATATAACGATTACATAACTTTGGTGTACAGTGCCGATCTATTCACTATATTACGCTACAGAGCTCTACAACTCAAGATAATCTATGAATTGTAAAGTGTTTCAAAGAAGTGTGGTACAGAAAGATCAGTGGCTTCATCAGAGATCTAATTAACCCGATACTGGGAATCTCTTTAGGTTAACCTCCTCCGCCTCGACAGATGATCTCTGATATGATCGAGCAAGTCTGTCTTCTTCAGAACACTTCAAAACCCTTAACTTCCAATTAACGAAATTAAACCAGTAATGAATCTTGTGTAACTCTGATAAAGTCAAATCTTGTCTTGACCTCTACAAGACCTTTTTAACAATCCTAGGGCTGATCATTATCTCAAATGAAAACTAGGCCAGCACTGTCTGCAGATCTCAATTTATTCTGCCCAACACACACTTGAGTAGTGTTTTACACAGCCAGGGGAAAATACTACCGGTGTGTTCTGTAATATTTCTAATGTGTTCATTCAAAGATCAACCGTTTTGTGGGACAACAGGCTCGCTACTTATAGTCAAAACATGTTTGACTATTGGACAATGGAAATAGCCTCATGCTCAGGCTCTATTCCACATTCTATGTGTTTTGTAAGGACATCAATAAGTTGTAATCAATCAAATAGAAATACTGGAATTAAAAGTCTCAGGCCCTTGCTCTCCAATTCAAGGGACAGTTCACCTAAAAATGAAAAGTTATTCAACCTCAAGGTTTAAACCTCTGACTTTCATTTTTCCGTGGAACACAAAAGGAAATAGTATGCAGAGGTGCTTTTCCCATACGAGAAAGTGAATGAACATCCAGATTTTAAAAGGTATTATAATATACTGTAGTATGCAAAGTAGGAACAAAGTTTCACGGAAGTTCTTCTAAGTGAAGCACTCATTAAAGATCTCATGTCAGAGAAGGTAATTCTATGCTTAATTATTCATTATCCGGAAGGAAGAATGGTGGGCATGTGGTTACATTAATTACGCCATTCAGTTGCCATAGTAACCACTGTCTCATTAGACCATTTAAGTCTCAACGTAAAAAAAAAAGATGTGTTCAATTCAGTCTATGAACTCAAACCTGAAGTATTGATCTCTGCGTCATATTGTAATTGACTGCATCATGGAATGTTTTAGGAAAAAGTGCAACAAGAAATGCCATTGAATTCACAAGTGGTGAAAGTAAACTACCATTCATGCAATTCATCCAAATCACTTATTGTGCAGAGCTCTCAGTCTCTTTGGTTTTGAATAATGGACAAATGAACCATGAACGAGAACATGAAATGTTCACCGTCTAATTTTACACCGTCGGTGTATGAATGAGTGAGTGATTGGGTGAATGTGAGGCAATATGTAAAGCACTTTGGTGGCCATTGGGTCTGTGAAAGCGCTATATAAATGCAGTCCATTTAAATGGCATTAGCAACGCATTTAAAGCAAACACAACATCAATGTCAACGCCTAAATTTAATCTGCTCAGTGTATAAGTGATCATGTCTCTTCAGAAAATTTGGACTAAACGACATATTTTTTGCATCAAAGTGGTAGTTCCGTAGTCTGTCAATGGGGGGACAGAAATCACTGAGATTTTATTAAAAGGATTTGTGTTCCGAAGATGAAAGTCTTACAGGTTTGGAACGACATGAGGGTGAGTAAATAATGACATCATTTTCATTTCTTGGTGAACTAACTAATCCTTTAAAGCTGAAGATCGTGATTATGGTAAGGGCTGTTACATTTCCGGCACATGCATGAGGTGTTTGGCCAATCACAACGCACTGGGTCTGCTGGCCAATCAGAGCACTCGGAAGGAGGGGTTTTGTAGGGAATAGAGGAGCTGCACTAATGTAGGCCTACAGTATGTGTAAATAAATAAATAAATAAATAATATTAAAGCAGGTTGATCGATTCCATTACACCCAATAAACAAAACAATGAGCTTTTAAAATAGCATCATATGACCACTTTAATACCATTCTTTCCAGGCAGCACAGCTGTTTACATCAGACTCCCCCTTCCATGTAAAGCAATTTGAGTACCCAGAAAAGTGCTATATAAATGTAACAAATTATTATTATTTATTTATTTTTTATCAGAAAAAATAAAGTTATTTAAGAAGCAAAAAAAACTATTTCTATCTTTATAATAACACAGTGATTAATAATATAACGCACTGTGACTTTAATAAGAAAGTAAATTGGATTTCATGTTGCATTTAAACAATGCAAGACAGGTTTATCTGTCACACCTGGAATAATGTAGCTACAACAGGATTGAATCAAGCACAGATGCGAGTTATCATGTACGGGAATATGGTTACCTTGTAAGTGCCATTGGGATACTTCATAAAGGACACTAGGAAGATATCCACAGGAAGAAGAGCCGATGTGATGAGGGCAATGGCCAGAGCACATATCGCCGTGATGGTGGAGATAACCTCGCTCTCCTGCCGGCTCTGATACTTCCGAATGTAAACCCAGCAGAAGGCCACGATGACCTGAAGATACAGGGGGACAAGATGAGATGTGCAGCAAAATAATGCTAAACACAGTACCACCAGTTTCATGATTACTTATGATTAAATGTTTGAAATGAGATTTTTACACAAATATAACTTAAATATAAAAAATGTCTTTAAGACGTTTTTTTTATTTTTTTTATGTATGACTTCTAATGTATGATATTGACTAGTCATAAAGCCTTATCAATAAAGTATACTAAAAATAAAACTTTCTTTCAGTTTTTAAAATCATAATCATACAAACTTCCACAAAAAATGTTGAAAACAAAAGTACATGAAATAAAATAAAAATTTAAGAACTGCTAACTTACTTATATGTCAATCTGTACTCTCAAGCCATGTTCGTGAAAAGAAAATCTTGTTTATTTAGCCTAAGGCCTGATATTTGTGACAATTTATTTAATTAATTTTATTTTATTTATTTAATTCAATTAATTTGTGTGTCACTGTTTTAAAAGGCCTAAATCTCTATGGTGTCAAACCGATGTGTGTTATATAGGACAGTTGGCTTTCACATAACACAAACCCACCTTAAACTCACCATTAAATTAAAATTGACAATTCATATATTCTTGTTTATGGAATATTGCAATAGGCTACTTATTATAAATGATTCATCCATGCTCGTCATTGTTTTTGTTTTGTTTTTAAATATGGGCCTTTTTTCATGTGCCTTCATAATCTTAAATCAAAAAAAATTCCCCTCCCTTTTGCAGTGGCATCTCTTCTCTGATAACCTGTTTACTGATGCGAGGACAGGAAAGCCTGACACTCACATGAGATCAGCACGATTGACAAAATCAAGTCCCGCCCTACATCTTTTCTTGTTCGGGAAGCCGTTTTACCCGGATATACATAACAATAGGGAATAGGAAAGTCAATCGCAACTTCTGTTTCAAGCCGATAACTTGTGTGCTTCTGTACTGCAATTCTGATCTAGCAACCAATAGCTCCTCACCTAGAAAGAAAAGAAAAATCCTGCCTACAGCTTTAGAAGTCTCTGAGACTGTTGTCTCTGAAAAGCATTACATTGCATCTCATTAAAAAAAACATAAATAGAGTCCAAATTTTAGGAGGAACTTGCATGAGAGTGAAAGGTTGTATTCCAAACACATCCTCTATAAGCTCTCAGGACACCACTAAAAAGAGCTTGTGATTACGGGATGCTATTTTCAAACAGGATCAATTAAGAGCCACTATGCGTATTAGATTCTGCCTGAATTGTTGGTCAGATAATGACCCAACGCTTTGCATTTAAATCAGGATGTTCCAAACAAATGGGAAATACTCCTCTCTTTACACGTGTTAAACTTGAGCAGGCTGCATTTTAATTAGAAAATTAAGGCATAGAAGCCACTTTAATTAAACACCTCGACCAGACAGGATAAAAACTAATTGTTTAAAGTTGAGGTGTGTTATTTCTCTGCCACTAAATGAAATTGCAAAAGATAATGACTATTTGTAAAGTTTCCTGAACACTCCTCCTTTCAGCCATTGGTCACTAAACAGAAAGTCCTGCCTCAAACAAACACAACAGCAAAAATCACTGACAGTGTTTATGATTTTAGGGGGGGAACAAATACTTATAGTTGACTCTGACTCTGAGATGTAACATATTCACATTTGAAATACTAAGAACTGTAAAATCAAATCAATTAAGGCTTAGAAATTAGTTTCACATGTAATTGTGTGGACATACAATAGGATAATACGATTAACGTTAAATGTTAGACGTAAAAATGTTTTTATATCAACAACACATGTACTTGTACTTGGAAAATTAAGTGTTACCTCTAGTAAAACAGTATAGTGTAAAATTTTAGTAAAACCTGCCAAAAAGCCTCTAACTGTAAACATAAACAGGATTATAAAATGACGTATATAACTAAGTGCGGCGTGACAGTATGATACATATCAAGCTACAAACCAGTATAGCACGTGATAGAAACGCGGAAATACCGCGTTTAACAATATAATACAAGTAAATAAAAGTTATAGCGTATAATTTATGTATCTCACCAGTAAAACGATAGTGAAAATAGACCATCCGAGCACAGATTCAGAGAGTAAAGCTACAGGAGTCGCCATGACTGCTTCACTTCCTGCAACACAGCTGACGCGCACCATGTGACTGGTAACGTCACACAACACACTGCGGAGGACTGGGTCAAATACAAAACAAACTGAAGATTTTTACATTGATATTTTAATACATAGCCTACTTAAATGAGACTTAGATTTCATGACTTCACATTAGCTACTGAACACGTTAGAACATTTTGTAAATATGTCAATGTCAATGTAAATAAATGTGTTTTTAAATAAATAATCAGTTCATGAGCCAAACTGATTATTTGTGGGGGAGGGGTGTTTTTGTCGTCTTTCTTTTTTATATGTGATATTTTAACTTTCATTCCTGTTCTGTTTTTAATCCTGCATGTGAACATTTGTTAAATATATTGAATATTAACTAGCCAGTCCAGCCTAAAGATTTTTGGTCCAAAACTTTGAAATTATGCAATTAGCAGTGTGAATGTTAATTATATTCTTACACTAAAATACATTAGGCCTATTTTATGATATATTAATTAAAAGATAGCTTAAATGTTGTTACCTCTCAAGTAAAGACAATATTGGCTTAAACTGCAGGTTTAATGTGTTTTTCCATACCAACATCTACACAGCCGACTCTGATGTTGATGTGTAGAATTATTTCGTTTTAATAGATGTCCAACTAAACTCTGAGCTGACAGAATTCTCAAAGAATATGCAAGAACAAAAGAGAATGTGAATTTCAAACAACAAAATGAGCACCTTTCTTGATTCTTGCCTCATGAGAGAGAAATAGCTTTCCAGATTTAAAGTTTAATTTCTTTAAATCCCTTTGCCCTTCTGCTGGGACAGTGTGTGAATGTTTTAACTGGAACTATTCATCCAAAGTCTTCTTATATTTAATCTAGCCCAAGTGTCTTGGAAATAATTCATGATACGTGCTAAATTTTAATTTCCCCTTTCTGAATTTGAGACCCACCATGTATGAATTCATAATTCAGTTGTCCTTGGTGATAACCAGCAAACTAAACTGTAAAGGTTCAATCTTTTTCAAGTGTAGGCTATGCTTGCTTGCCAACTTTTGACTGAGTGACACATTGGGAGCCATTAAGCCCTTAATGTAATCAAGACTATTTCCATCTCTTACACCTCAGAACCAATTACCTAATATTACCGACCTGTCCTTAATGCAGCTTTTTGAACCTCTGAGTTCAATTAGCACATAGATGATTGGCAGAGAGTCAGTGCTGTTCCAGAGATGGAGAACTCAGTGTAGAGGTCATCCATAGGTCAACAGTGATTTGAAGCAGGACTCCATTTTGACTTCTGTATGTTTTTAAAGCACAACAAAGGAGTCAAGAAATACATAATCATTGTCATACATCTGGATTTTAAACACACCACACCAAAACAATGTCT
Source organism: Rhinichthys klamathensis goyatoka (assembly GCF_029890125.1). Taxonomy (NCBI): domain Eukaryota; kingdom Metazoa; phylum Chordata; class Actinopteri; order Cypriniformes; family Leuciscidae; genus Rhinichthys; species Rhinichthys klamathensis. Next base: position 31,948 of record NW_026606652.1, on the reverse strand, counting down.
AAACATCCACACGGTGATCTATGATAGCACGTTTTTCCTATAATCAGTTTAAAGACAAAACCACTTCACGTTCTGTGAACAATGAATGTGTCTTTTCTACAGACCGATTAATCATGTGAGAGTTTATTCTATATGGAGCACAGACATTATCAATTACACACACACACACACTATCCATGCATTCTAACACCGAATGATAAGCTCATAACAAGCAATCTAAGATTTTCCTTTTGGCTGTGGAATCAGAAAATGTCTAGCTCAGCTTCTTTTCATTTGAGATTCATCAAACATAATCTGCTTTCTGTCGCTATTTCTAATTAATTTTTTATCTCCTCAAATGGCTTGGCAGTACATCAGGAGAACGAATCCGGTTCGATTTAATGAGGATAATTACCAGTGTAAAAGGTGTAAATGAATAACCTTCTCAGTGATAATCCACACCAGAAGCTGGTGTCCACAAAAGGCTGACAGGACCTTAAAGGAAAAGGTATTTTACTGAAATTAACAGGAGATTTGCTTAAGACTGTTTCAAACTTAATGTCAACCAGGCAAAATGTATAATGCAAGTTGAATACTTGTCTCAATTTGGTTGTATACACAAGACATCAGGCACTTTTAAAGGGACAGTTCACCCAAAAATTGAAAATTATGTCATTATTTACTCACCCTCATGTCGTTCATCTTTGGAACACAAATGAGGATCTTTTTGATGAAATCTGAGATATTTCTGTCCCTCCATTGACAGCTATGCAACTACTTTGACTTCAAAAAGTTCAAAAAGAGATCGAAAAACGAATCCATATGAATTGAGCGGTTCCAAATTTTCTGAAGAGACTCGATCACTTTATATGGTGAACAGATTGAATTAAGGCTTTTGTTCACATACACCCTTTAACAATTTGTAACAATTTCATCCCGTTTTTTGTCAAGTGTGTCAATTCTGCAGCACTAGTGACACCAATGACATTCGAATAGTTCCCTTTCGAGGGAACTCTATACTGCGTCGAGAATCGACACTTTGGGGACGCTCCCTTAGCGTGCGCCTCTGAAGTAAAAATGAAACTAATCCAATCCTGATTGGCGTTGCGTCCTGACGTAACATGTGACGGCATAACCGGAAGTATAAAAGTGGCACTGACACACAAACATACCAGCTATCGCTCTTCAGCAAGCGCTCTATGTTGAAACTGTCTGTCCTATTTACTGTTGTATGTCCTGAGTGAAAGAGTTATTATGGCGAGTGAACAATTTACTAAATGTTTGTACCCCTGCCCCAGATATATTACGGGTGGGGACACACATTCATTGTGTGTAAATTGTTTGGGAGCACAGCATGCACAGGCAGCTCTTGAGGGAGTTGCCTGTGAGCATTGTGAAGCACTCCCACTAAGAGTGCTGCGCTCCCGCTTGGCTATTTTTTCTAAAGATGGTCAAGCTCGCGATCCTTGCGGTTCAGGTCCCGCGTCCGTTGAGGCGGCGCGGAGGCTTAGATCGTGGGGATCGCAAAAGGATCTCGCAGATGAGAACGAGACTGCCGAGGCACTTTCTCGTTCATCATCTGCGGATTCTCTAACGCTCGCTCACGGTGCAGAAGCCCGCGCTGCGGCTTCTTCTGCCCGTGACGAGTGCCCGGTGCTTGAGCTATCCGCTTCCGAGGAAGTGGATGTGCTCAGCATCGGGAGTGCGGATCATGAGTTACACTCGCCAGCTCATGTTTCCGCTTATGAGGAGTTGGTGGAGGTTGTGACGCGTGCGGTGGCCAAACTCAACATCAGTTGGCCACAAGACAAGCAGGATGAGACTCGTCAGAGTAAACTAGACGAGAGATTTCTGCAGCACCGCTCACAACCTCAGCGCCGGGGTTTGCCTTTTTTCCCAGATCTCCATAGAGAAATAACGAGATCCTAGGAAAAGCCCCACTCGTCTCGTATATCACATGGCTCATCTTGTGATTATAGTAACGTTGTGGGTGCGAGTGAGGCGGGCTATGGCAGGATGCCGCGGGTGGAGGAAGCTTTAGCGAGCTATCTTTCTCCCGAAGCGGCATCCTCACTTAAAACCCCGGCGCTGCCCAGCAAACCATGTAGGGACACCTCTGCATTGGTGAGCAGGGCTTATATGGTGGCTGGTCGGGCTGGTGCGTCCCTGCATTCAATGGCTATTTTGCAGGCGTACCAGGCCGACATCCTTAAAGATTTAGATGAGGGGGAGGGGCCAACACCTGAGGATGTTGCTGAATTAAGAAGAGCAGCAGATTTGTCTCTCCGTGCCACTAAGGAGGCGGCCCGTGCAATTGGCCGCTCCATGTCAGCTTTGGTGGCCACGGAGAGGCATTTATGGTTGAATTTGTCGGGTATGAAGGATAAAGACCGTTCCTTTTTATTAGATGCCCCAGTTTCGCCTTCTGGCCTGTTCGGCGACGCAGTATCTACTGTCGTCGACAGGTTTCAGGAAACGAAAAAACAATCAGCAGCTTTTTCACAATATCTCCCCCGACGTTCTAAATCTGGGAAGGCTGGTCCAAGTGGCCAGTCTCAGCCGTCCACCAGCTCCACATATGAGCAGGAGCAGAAGGAGAGCGTTTCCTCTCGAGCCCCTCCCGCGGGAGCTTGGCAACAGAGGAAATGTTCCCATTCTAAATCCTCTGGCCAGAAGGGCGACCTGAGGGCCGTCATTCAGGCTAAGAGGGCTTCAGGGAAGAGGTCCTAGCCGAACTAATAGGACCTCTGAGGGCTGTCCCCCCCGCTGTGAGGCAACCGAGGTTGTTTTCCCAGCGGAGCCCTTTGGAAAAAGATGTAGTCCCGCCGTCATTGACGCTTCGGGTCGCATCAATTTCCAGCGAACGCACACCGTGGCGTTCGTCCCAAGAGCTTGCAAAGGAGCACCACCTATGGTCAAAAAATTGTTCTCGTCTGCTTCCGAACAATGTTCGAGAAACACCCGAGGCCAGCCTCGAGAGGCTGGTTCCCTTAGTAAATTTTTTGGAACAGTGGCATCTTCTTCCAAATATTTCTATATGGGTCCTGAATATAATAGAAAAAGGGTACAGACTGCAGTTCGGTCACCAACCTCCCAGGTTTGCAGGGGTGGTGCCGACTACAGTGGTTCCAGAACAGGCTCGGGTTATGGAACAAGAAGTACAGGCTCTTCTGGTCAAAGGGGCCATAGAAAGTGTTCCCCTACCAGACAGAGAGTCGGGGTTTTACAGCCGATACTTTATACTTCCAAAGAAGGATGGCGGGCTCAGGCCGATTTTGGATCTGAGACACTTGAATCGGTCTCTGAGGAGATTCAGGTTCAAGATGTTGACGATTCCCATCATCGTGAATCAAATCAGGTCCGAGGACTGGTTTGTCACAATAGACCTAAAAGACGCCTATTTTCATGTCTCCATCCTTCCATGTCACAGGAGGTTCCTAAGGTTTGCTTTCGGGGGCGAAGCATATCAATATCGGGTTCTTCCGTTCGGCCTAGCACTCTCTCCCCGCACGTTCATGAAGTGTATGGATGCAGCTCTGGCTCCTCTCAGACTCCAGGGCATTCGTATACTGAATTACATCGACGACTGGCTTATACTGGCTCAGTCTCGAGAGATGGCGGTTCGGCATCGAGATGTCGTCCTTGGCCACATTCAGAATTTGGGGTTGAGACTCAACACAAAAAAGAGCGTGTTGGAACTAGCTCAGGAGACAATGTTCCTGGGTGTGGTATGGAATTCGGTTACGATGCGGGCACACATGTCTCCCGCACGTGTCCAGTCCATCCTAAATATGGTTTCAGGAGTAAAGCTGGGTCAAGCCATCACTGTGAAGCATTTTCAAAGAATGCTGGGCCTCATGGCAGCGGCATCCAACATTATACCTTTGGGCCTTCTTCATATGAGGCCCCTTCAGTGGTGGCTAAAAGCCAAGGGGTTTTCCCCCAAGGGGAATCAGTTTCGTATGATCAGAGTAACGCGCAGATGCCTTTGTTCTCTACGAATATGGAAGAAACCTTGGTTCCTGTCCCAAGGGCCAGTGTTGGGAGCGTCATGTCGCCGGAAAACCGTTTCGACAGACGCCTCCCTCACTGGCTGGGGCGCGGTCATGGACGGCCGCTTTGCCAGGGGTCTGTGGCAGGACCATCATCATTCTTGGCACATAAACTGTCTAGAGATGATGGCTGTGTTCAGGGCTTTGAGGAGCTTCCTTCCAGACATCAAGGGTTACCATGTATTAGTACGATCAGACAATACATCAGTGGTAGCTTATCTGAACCGACAAGGGGGACTCAGATCGCGCCCTCTATGCAGATTGGCGCATCAGATTATCCTTTGGTCCCAGGGGAAATACTGTCTATCAGAGCAATGTATATTCCGGGGGTTCAGAATCAGGGAGCAGACATCCTGTCGAGGCAGGGGCTGAGGCCCGGGGAATGGAGACTTCACCCAGAGGTGGTGAAGTTAATATGGGAGAGGTTTGGACCGATGGAAGTGGATCTATTTGCGTCTCGAGAGACGTCCCACTGTCCACTTTGGTTCTCCCTCTCACATCCAGCCCCACTGGGGTTGGATGCCATTGTACAGGCCTGGCCGAGGCTTCGCCTGTACGCATTTCCCCTGATCGCTCTGCTTCCGGGAGTCCTGGAGAGGGTCCGTCAAGAGGGCATCAGTCTACTTCTGGTAGCCCCAATGTGGCCGACCCGAGTATGGTTTTCAGACTTAATATCACTCCTGATAGCTCCGCCATGGCAGATTCCTCTGAGGAGGGATCTGTTGTCTCAGGCGGAGGGCACAATCTTCCACCCTCAACCAGAGCTGTGGAAGCTGTGGGTCTGGCCTCTGAGGGGGTTCAGTACCTAAATGCTGGTCTATCGGCGGGAGTGGTTGAAACCATACTTAGCTCTAGGGCTCCATCTACTAGGAGATTATATGGCCTCAAGTGGAATGTGTTTGTCACTTGGTGTAGAGAACATGAGTTAGATCCAGTAAACTGCCCGGTGGCTTCAGTTCTGGAATTTCTTCAAGATCGTTTCTCTGCGGGTCTCTCCCCTTCCACGCTTAAAGTGTACGTGGCTGCTATTGCGGCTTTCCACGCACCATTAAGTGATGGGCCTCTGGGGAGGCACCAGTTGGTCATACGTTTTCTCCGTGGTACTTGGACGATGAGACCGGCAACCAGGTCCAGGGTTCCGGCCTGGGACCTGGCGGTGGTTCTCGAAGGGCTATCCCTGGCTCCCTTTGAACCCCTGCAGTCGGCTTCGCCTAGGGATCTTACGCTGAAAATGGTATTTCTCTTAGCTATAACCTCTCTTAAGAGGGTGGGAGATCTCCAAACCCTGGCAGTGACACCAGCTTGCTTGGAGTTTGCCCCTGGCAGAGTTAAAGCCTTTTTGCACCCGAGTCCGGGCTACGTGCCTAAGGTTCCGACGAATACGGCTCGGTCCACGGTCCTTCAGGCATTCCATCCTCCACCTCATGTGTCGGGAGAAGAAGAGAAGCTTCATTTGCTCTGCCCCGTCAGAGCTTTGAGCGTGTACCTCGAGAGGTCCTCTTCTTGGAGGAGGTCGGACCAATTATTGGTGTGTTTTGGGTCACCTAAGAAGGGGCTCCCGGCATCCAAGCAAACTATTAGTAATTGGATTGTTCAGGCTATTACCTCGGCTTACAAGGTGTGCGACTTGCCTTCACCTTTAGCTGTTAGGGCTCATTCGACTAGAGGCATGGCTTCCTCTAGGGCCCTCCTTTCGGGAGTGCCCCTCCACGAGATCTGTGAGGCAGCCGGCTGGGCTACCCCGCACACTTTTATTAGGTTCTACAGTTTACACCTCCCTAGTACACCTGGCGCACACGTGCTTTCGTCCTAGCTGAGTGCCTGTATCAGTTTCACTCCGGGACAGGCCTATTCGGTGCGTGGCCTAGTGGGCATTTGTTCCCCAAAGTGTCGATTCTCGACGCAGTGTAGAGTTCCCTCGAAAGGGAACGTCTCGGGTTATGACTATAACCCTTGTTCCCTGAGAAGAGAGCGAGACACTGCGTCGTTCTGCCACGCCCCTTGAGGCCTTAGAGCGTCTTGCTTCATCGCGAGGCTGGTATGTGTGTGTGTCAGTGCCACTTTTATACTTCCGGTTATGCCGTCACATGTTACGTCAGGACGCAACGCCAATCAGGATTGGATTAGTTTCATTTTTACTTCAGAGGCGCACGCTAAGGGAGCGTCCCCAAAGTGTCGATTCTCGACGCAGTGTCATAACCCGAGACGGTTTCCCAAACACTTCCCTGTCTTTCATTGGTCAGTCAGACACAACAAATAGCTCACGCCATTGGTTGAGGCAGTGTGTTGCATGGTCGGAACTCTGGATTCTCAAGAGCCCGGAGCAATCCCTTGATTGCATGATGGAATCACAGTGTATCCACTTTGTTTTTTAATAATCAATCTACGAATGGCTTAATTATAGCTGTTTCTGTCATTTAAATTGAGATTAGAGAAAGTATTTTAACTTGGAAGAAACAAAGAGTCAATCGAACCATTTGTTTAGCAAATGAGTCGCTGTTTTGAAATAGGCTACTCAAATACGCATGCTGATATCTGCTGTCGATAATCCCAGTTGCATTGCTTGTTCCGGTGAATGTTGTTTTTGCTGCTCAGGTGTCTGGTTTTTATATAAACATGGTATCACTTTACACACTTTGGCACATTCAAACAGTTGCTATAGTGATTAAAGAGCAGTGCAAAGTGATCATGCAGGAGAGCAAGTGGCCACAGGATAATCACCGATATATGATACTGACCATGAGACCTGGGTCCTCGTGCAAACTGTGCTGCAAGGAAATGACACGCAACACTGAATGTTTATTGTAAACTCAAGATTCTCATTTATGCATTTGGCACACTTACTGTAAATCCAAACTGCAAATCGTAGTGCATCAAGGGTAAACATTTGCACAAGCCAAGCCATTTGGTTCAATCAAACCCCTGACTTTGGCATTGCTAATGCTGTAGTCTACCAGTTGAGACACAGGAATGAAACTTGATTGCTTATCTAATAATAATGAACAACTAAAGGGGCTAAAAATAGTGAGTAATCAGCAGTAGGCCTACTATCACAAGACTTATGCTCATCAATAGCCACTAGTCGAAATAGCCACATGGGCATGAGTTCTTAAAAAAAAAAATATTCTCTCAATTTACTCTGGAAAAATAATATCTGAAAGGTAAATTTCTCTCAGGATCCTTTTAAAATGCACGCTCAGCACTGATATGCGCTTCCATTTTCTTTATAAGTGCAGTACAGACTGTATTGTCTAGTCTCAAGGAGACTGATAGGCACCAGGCGACTTCCATTAGCCGTGAGATACTGTGAGATACCGAATCTAATACCCTGCTTTCATTTAGTCTCTGGGACTCATTTGCAATCGTTTTATCAATCTCATTTGTCCTTTCTACAATAACCTGACATAAAAAGCCAGAAGTACAGAACAGAGAACATGACGGCAAATTAAATGGTTTAAACAGCATGAACTTAGTGAGTCCTTAAATAAGCTACCTTTTTTAATTTTATTAAATCAGATTTTTAAAGTGGCCCATTTATTGTATGATACCGACTTATATTTACTTCCCAGAATGTCTCAAACGCAAATTCCTCACAAAAACTAAGTTTAATAGAGAGCAACAGTCGTGTTCTGGAAGGAAAAACTCCATTCATATTGGGAAACTGATTTTCAAAGAGAACTTATAAAACTTTAAAACTTTAAAGGTTGTTAATCCATGGTATTTGCTTCTGAGGAAGCCGTCAGCCCGCATTATTTCAGAATATATTGTTTTTAATAATCATGTGGAATTCCTAGTGAAAAACTACACTACATGATGCTGTAAAATTACACCATTCAGAGAGTCGAAAAAAGTGAAGCGCTGGGAATCGATCTCTCCACACTCTCAAAATACTGACATGTTTGTATAAATATGCATATATAATATTTAAAGTCTATTGCAAAATATGCATTTATACAAACACAGAACTATGCATATGTATAGTTCTTTCCCTCACTACAGCTGTTTAAGGGAATGACTGAATGAATTTCTTTCTTCTGCTGAACACAAACAAAGATATTTGAAAGAATATGGGTAACTAAACATTTAATGGGCCCTTGAGTTCCAAAGTATTTTTTTATTTTTTTTGTGAGTCAGTGTGGCCCATCAACTGTTTGGTTACCAACATTATTCAGAATATCCTCTTTTGTGTTCAGCAGAGTAATTCAATTCAAACAGGTTTGAAACAACTTGAGGGTGAGTAAATGATGACAGAATTTAAATTTTTGGGTGAACTATCCCTACCTTTGTCTTTTTGTCCGATTTAAAAAAAAAACTCTTTAAATCAAAATGTTTAGTGTTGTGATTCACCTCTGATTGGCTTGGTTTATGACTTATAACTCTTTAAAGAAGACTTTATTAAAATCCCGGAAAAATGAATGAAAAAAATACTTCCGGAACCAGTGCAGCTGAAAAAGGGGGCAGGCGCTAATGCACTCTATTCAACTAAAACATACTACCTTGACCTGCAAATCAAAATATGCAAAATCGAAATATGCTAAAATTTATACAACATAATATATCTAGTCTGCTCACACAAGTCTAATCGTCTAAATTTTGCCAGAAACTCATCAACCCTTCAATTCCATGAGAGCTTTTACAATAATATATCTATCAAGTTCAATTTCAGTGAATGACTTTGGCTTTCCAAACATTGGCAGGCTGCATTTAGTGGTTCTTCTTTTGTATTAGACCTGCCTAAATGGATATGAGCTCACCACTGCTGCAAAGTGAATGAGGTTTTTAGGATCTCTTGTTCTCAGTTGTTTGCAATATCCACTTATTTTGTTTTCACTAGCAAACTGAGCAACATGAGATACAGGAATATAACTATTGTTTGAGAAGCTCATTGGGGGAACAAAGCATGTGTGCAAAACATACAAACCATATGGCAATAAGAAAGAGTAATATAACCCATGCTCTGGGTGATGCATTGAGCTAACAGACATTTAGATAGTGAGAAATATGCAACAACTGAGGAGAATGTAAATAGTATTACCTCAATTTCAATGGCAGGTGTTCTGTCTGATATCAGATGGTATCATATGTGGATTGGGATGTTTGCTTGCCAGGAAAACAGCCTTCGAAAAAGTTTCACAATTTGAATAAGTGAAAAATACAGAAAGTGTGCTATTTGAGAGCCAAACAGCAGCACCTATGAAAGTGGAGCAGAAGAGAGGTTTGTCTGTTCCTCTGCTATATGTTAGAGAGGATCTTAAAACTCATGTTCTAAGAGTTTGTTTGAAAGTGAATTAATTACTGTAAGACACATCATCAGTCTGGCGATGAACATGATGTCTGCTGATAAAACTTGTGTATAAAGATTTAAAGGGGTTACTGGGTGATTAATTAATCATACATGACTACGCTTTTAAATTTTTTAACAGATTCCTTGTGCGTCTTTGCATGCGTAAACAAGTGAATGTTTTTCAGACTTCTCAGCCGTCTAGGCTCTGAAATAGGTGAACTTGCTTTGAGAAAACCCATTTCCATTTTTGTTTATGGTTTGTTATACACGGTTACTCATTTAAACCTGGAATAAACAAAAGAGACAGACTTATTTATTCTTTCCCTTTCTTGTAAATCTTACGCACCCCAGACTTTTGAATGGTAGTGTATCATGGTTTTCTCAACAATGTTATGCAGAATTTTTTTTATAGTATTTGATTAAATAAATGTAGCCTTATGTAGACTACTTTGAAAAAACATAAAATATGATTAATCACAATTACTCCAAAATTTGACCAGTAGAGCAAGTGTGTATATAAATGAAAATGCTTATATATAATATATTATATATAGCCTACTGTATTTGTCATCATCTCTAGGGTAATAAGCACAACAGATTTTGATCTTTCATACTGATCTAGGCACTGCTGTGTTGAACTCTCACACTCACACAAAGGCACAGGAGACAAGAGTCCAAAGAATATTATCTTTTAATCCACAAACTGGGGGAAATGCAGCTTAACGCAACGAAATGTGATCAATGAGTAACCATAGCAACAGGTCATGAAGGGAACAGAACCAATTAACTAAGAAGCAATGACAACAAACTAGAACAGGAAAACTAAACCAAACAGAATACAACATAAATAAAACAAACTCAGAATATGGCAGTACTCCACCCTCCCGAAAGGCACGACTCTGCGCCAAAAACAAACGAAAAGAGTCCAACCAGGAGGAGGGGGGGGGGGGGGGGGGGGGGGGGGGGGGGGGGGGGCGTCTTGGAGTTGTGGTAGGTGATAGACAGGCGACCAGGGTGATACAGGCAGACTAGTGAGCCTCCAGAACGGCACCATTCATACTGGGAACCAGGGAGGTGCAGGTAGCTTAGGGAGTGTAGCAAAGTTCAAGGTTCACACTCAGATTTGGAAGGAACTTTATTAATACAAAATTAAAAAAACAAACAAAAGTTGCGCCACGTGCGCTTTCACCATAGACTAAGCTACAGCAACGTTCACCGAACAGACTCTTTCTTAGTTCACCCAGACAAACTCTCTTCCCGCTGTTTCTCCAGCTCTCAGTCCACACAAACGAACACTCTTTCCGCTGTTTCTCCAGCTCTTGTTCTCTGGGTAGCGCGCGAGTCCCAAGTCCTATTCTCTCTCAACCTGGTTCCCGCTTCCAGGTGGCTTTTTATGTCTCCCCACGGCAATCACTGCAAATGAGATCAGGTGTTCATCATTTTTCACTTAACCCACTTACTTGCAGCTCGCCTCCCAGCTCTCTCTCCCTTTGCAGTGGTCGCTGAACCACGCCCACCTTGCCACATACCCCCACCGCCGGACTCAGGCCAGGGAGACGTCTTTTAATAAAGCAAAATGAGGATAGGTGAGCGGTCGCTCAGGGTGGAGGGGCTGTCCGTCGATGGTACAGACCTGATCAACGTTTTAGCGTTTCATCGTGGGACTGCTCCAAGGGAAAGTCATCACAGCAGGAGAGGTTTAGCCTCTCCAGCACGCTCGGTTCCCTTGAAACCGTGGCCACGGGTATCGGAACAGTCTCCCCGACCTGAGCGCTCGCTCGCCCACCTGGTGCTATTTTCTCCCAAGAGGCATCCGCTGTTAAATGTCCCAATAATTGCTTAAAAGCTGGCCAATTGGTCCCCAAGATTAACGGATGCCAGAGTTGCGGACTAACCACAACCTCCACTCTATGCTTTTGACCCCGAAATTGAATGGTTATGGCCCATAAAGGATAATCCAATATGTCCCCGTGCACACACCTCACCTTAACCGTGCGGCTCTTATCCAATGCCCCTGATTGTACCAGGCTCTGGTGTATAGAGGTCTGGTTACAACCTGAATCCACCAGAGCCTGATAAGTACCCCCCTTTATACTCACAGGTATTTGGTATAACCCGGCTTGATCGGGGGCGGCCTGTGGGGGGTCCGGAACCCGGACCAACGTCCCCACTTCCATCACCGGGCACCGATCCACGAAGTGGCCCGGGTCCCCGCAACGCCAACAGGCCGGCCCAGGCCTTCCCGCCACCCTAGTGGCCGGAAGTGGGTCAAGGGACTGCCGTGAGGGGAAAGGGGAAGCGGGAGTGGCTACAGCCACCTGGGTCTGTCCCGGTCCGGTCCTCCAGCAGGGTGGAGCTCGCGGCGGCAGGCTGGAACGGGACCTGGGTAAAGGGACAGGTTTAACGGGAGAAAGAGAGGGGGCTCAAAAGAAGAGAGAGAGACAGCTGGCAGGGGTTCGCCGACCCCGGAGCACGCCACCATGTGGTCCTACGGCAGTTGTATGGCCAGCAGTAGCGGTTTTAGGCACGGGCGAACCGGGCAGTCGCCCGGGGCGGCATTTTTTCATGTCACATGGGGGGCGGCACGAGCAGTTAAAAAAAATCCTCTGCGCCGCGAAGGTTTTCTATTTTCTATCGTTTCAATTCAATTATTGGCAATGGCGCCCATGCTTGCTGAGAAGGTGCCGTGCACAGAAGCTATGTCAAGGGGGTCTCCAGATTGGAGGTAGCTCACCAAGGGGCCGTTCACATATCGCGTCTTTTGCGCGCTCTAGGTCGTTATTTCAAATGTAGGCGCACGGGAAGCGCGCTCATAATTGAAGCGACGCGCTCATTTTTTCCAGGAGCAGCGAGATGAACATTTTTGATCTTTTCAGTATGGGGGTGCACCCAAACACGTGGGTGTTTTTCTCTTCTCCGTAAATAAATCTTTTAGCAGAGCTACAGCAAGCGTTTTTCTGTGGTGGAAATCCATTAGCTACTAAAACTTCTTTGTCGTTGTGGAGAGCGCAATGCATGGTTGTATAGCAACGACAGCCATGGGAAAATCGGACCGAATTTTACTATTAATAATAAAAAATAAGCTACTGTGCATTATAAATGTCAGGAATTTATCTTTATTGACCCATTCTTTTTATAAAGATGATTTAAAGGCTGAAATATGTGAGGTTTATCTTTTTATAAAACCTTTTTTGTCAAAAGTTTATTTGAACGTGTACATGTTATTAGATAACATAAAACACACTCCTTTAAAATTTGGCCATCATCTTTAATGTTATTAACTTGGTGAATAGATTTAATTGTGTATTAGGCCTACTTTTTTAACAAGATTCTGTGTTTAACCGTGATCATTTTGGTCACTATATTCATGAAATGAAAATAATTGTCATAATGATCAACTAAAATCAACTATAATTATGTTTTTTTTACAGTAGCCTATAATATGCAAAGTACAATTTTCTATTAAAAAATAATCTCTGATTCTGTCCTTTTCTCTGACATTTAAGGCCTAAGCTATTAGGGGGGCGCTCGAAGGGGGTCTCGCCCAGGGTGTAATTCAATGTAGAACCGCCACTGATGGCCAGGTCCAGCGACGTCGGCCGGTGGCACTGGACCCACTGGGCAGTCCTCTTGGGGAGACGCGTGATAAACTGCTCCAGTACCACCTTCTCGATGACAGCCTCGACGTCGCTTTCCCCAGCCAATAGCCATTTGTGGCAGGCGTCCCGGAGCTGCTGGGCCATCACAAAGGGCCGGCTGCCTTCTTCCAACTGTATCGAGCGGAAGCGTTGGCGATGTTGCTCCGGGCTCAGGCCAACCCTTTGGAGGATGGCCTTCTTGAGGTCTTCGTAGGCCAGGAGGTTCTGGACCAGGAGTTCTTGGGCAGCTTTCTGAGCCTCCCCCGAAAGCAGCGGAATCAGGCGCACCGGCCAGCTGGACGGGGCCACTCACATGCCTCCGCGGTCCACTCGAAGAGGTCCAGGAACGCCTCAGGCTCGTCCAAGGGGCCCATTTTGCTGAGGGACATGTGAGCGGCGGCGGTGGCAGAGCTGGAGGGAAAGGCTTCGGTCCGAACCTCCCGGCTCAGCAAGCTCCGGAACAGCTCACGGTCCTCTTGTTGCCCCTGGATGAGAGCTTCAAAACGGCGGTCCTGGTCGCTCCTCATATCCCGAAGCGATTGATGGTTCTCCTGCTGGTTTTCAACCTCTGCCCGTGACTTTTATAAATAAAACACCTTCACTACTGAAAGCTACGCTACATTATATTTCTCAGCAATGAGGTGATAACTTCGCTGTAATTAAAGCAACACTAAGTAAGATTTTTTTACCTTAAAATAACGTTTCCAAATCGTTTCAGTGGTTCATTAAGTCATAACAGGGTGAAAGCCACTTCTGGATTCGCTTTGCGGTCCTATATCTGCTATAACCACGCTATGTAAGATTGCCAGATCGGGTCGCGTTTCTGTAGTTCTAATGAGACATAAGAAAACTACAAATTTGACTTGCTTTACGTCAAGTGTCACAATAGTCATTATTTTGTTTTTCTTCGTTTCTGATGTCGCAATACATCATACTTTCATGAAATCATGTAACATACTCTACCTTGTCTGTGGACATCGTTCATTCCAAAGCCGGTGCTGGATAAACAACGAGCATGCGTGCGACAGTAGGTTGTGGTAGGCTAAATTATTTACGACAGCGGTAATGGACAATTCCGCTTCCAACCTGTAGGGCGACCGCAGAGGAAAAGTTACTTGGTGTTGCTTTAACACAACAAGCCATTGCCATCAGTGACAGAGCAGATGTTATTTCTGACTCAGTGATCGCTGGATCCAACTGAGTTCCTGGCTGAGCTCTGCGGCTCCTGGCTGGAAGACTGGAGGCATGTGTGTGTGGCCTAGACACACATAGTAGCAGCAACATACAAGGAAAGGACCAGGCTCAGGAAGAGAAAGATACAGGAAGAGCAGGCTCTAGAATTTCACAGGAACAGACTCGGGAATTGCACTCACTGGAATGGACTCTGGGGCTGCGTCCCAATACCTCCCCTTACCCTAGATTTCTGCCCTAACCCTTGTTTTTGCGCGTTCTCGTGTAGGGGTAGGGTGTCCCAATACTCCAAAGAGCCAGGGGGAGTGCTATTCTCCCCTTAAAATCAACCCTCAAAACATAGTGCGGTCCGATGCAGGCTTAAAACGAAGTGGAAGATGAAATTACCCAGGATACCTTGCGAACTCAGCGAGCCGGTCAAATTTTTCAACTAAGATGGCGGACACCGCTGGAAAGGAACAATTTTATTTTAAGTATATTTTCGCAAATACGCATGTTAAAATGTCGAAATATGTTGGAATATGTTAGTTTGATGCACATCCAATGGACTGTTGAGTTTTCAACACTAATGTTAGAAAATATTTCACGAAGCTATCTGACGATGTTCATATGATATCTGCCGAGTGCTTCAAAAGCAAATCAAATATACATCTGATCTGGGTAAGTTAGTTAATCTAATTTTATTTTCGATTTTGGCTTCCAAGGATTATAAAAAGAAGATATGTGAGGTAAAATTATTCAAAACTAGCCGCGTTCGTCTAGCGCATCATCTTCCCTTCACAGCGCGCTGTCATTTCTCTCTAAACCCAAACCTAACGTCAGAATCAGCACTGAGCACAATCGGTGATTGTTGTAAAGTGCCGTGTCTGCGGTTTCTAAATTGCGGGACGTTGGTGGTAAAAACAGCTACTAAAAGCACAATGATCCGCGCAAGAGACGTTGCCCCGGTTCCCATGGCGGCGCGCGCGCGTTCGGAAACGGATTGCAACTATTGTTAGACAAGCAAACTTTGGGTTTTGTGTGCGCTTCTAAACGATCAGATACAAACAAATATATGGCAAAATTACCGGAAATGCGTCTTCTATATTCCACATGTCTTCTCTGTTGATTCATCAGATGTAGATAAACGAAAACAGCCCACACAACAGGCAACACAACAACTGGAACCGGCAATTTTATGAATGAAAATAGTAGTAGAAGTAGTAGACACTTTGACGCTGCGCGTGACGTATTGAGGATTGCCGCGCTAATTTGCATATAGTGGTGTCCCATTTCATAGGGAAAGATCTTCAACTCCACTTCCCTCGTTGAGGGGACTTTACTTTCGAGGGCACTCAAAACCAAGTGGAAGTTTAAAGGGGGGAGAAATGGGACAGGGCCTGGGATTTCACTCAATGGAAAGGACTCTGGGATTTCACTCACTAGAGCGGATTTGGGAATTTCACTCTCTGAAGCGGATTTGGGAGAGGGGGTGATAAGGTTCATGGGGGGCTCGGGCAAAGGCTCGGAGTGAGCAGGAGTGCCCAAATGTTTTCAGAATGGGACTGGATGATGGAATACATTGTCCTCATACACTTCCTCAAAAACAAAATCTGAACCATTCAACCAGAGGAAATAGTTAATAATCAACCAAGGAAGTACCGCATTTACCGGAAGGAAGAAACTGATTCATCATCCAGTCCCTCTGAAAACAGGCCTTGAGCATATGAATGCTAAATCTGTAGGATTAAATAGAGCTAGCAAACAAGTCTAATCAAATGAGGAACACCTGAACTAAGTACTAAATCAGTGAGTAACCATAGCAACAGATCATGAAGGGAACTGAACGAACAGAATCATTAACCAATAATAATTAAGAAGCTGTGTGTTTCCATTCAAAGTTACGAATTTAACTTATGTGCAAAATGGGAAACATCGCATAAAACAGTTACGAATAAAGCACTGTTTCCATCCAGTGAGCCAAAGAGAACAATAACGTCACTTCCTGATAAACTGATGCTGAATGTCAATAAGAAAAAGGAAGTTGCTTCAGTGGCAGAAACCACTGTAAATAATAATTTTTGATATAATAAATTACTTGCACCTCAGAGCGTGCAGATGAAATGCAATAAACGTGATCATGTTATCTTGCTTTCACATGCCCACTGTTTGGGAATGCAGTCGTGTAAGACTGTGTTCCCAAACCACTTTGACAACAGACTTTGTTCAGGCATTTCAGAACAACCAAAACAAAATTTCAGGTGCTTTGCAACAAGATTGGTCCATTGGTTAGTTCAGTTAGGAGGTCCCATTACGCAAACTCACATTACATTTTTGATCCGCATTGAGGAATTTATTCTGTAACTGTGTTTCCATTGTAGTTTATGTATAATTTCTTAACGGATAATTTTTTTTTTCAAGAATCCGACTCAATTGAGCACATACGTTTTATTATGCGCATTTTTAGAATTTATGCACATCTTGGCGTTTCCATCCATATATATATATTAGCATTTTCACTAGTGTATACTCAAACTGTATTTGTCATCACCCAGGGTAATAAGCACAAGAGATATTGATCTTGATCTAGGCAGGGAAGTTTGATTCTGGGTCAGCATGGCCAGCATGTTTTCTTACATGTTGTTCTAGTTCTGAAATTTCCATCTCCAGGCTTAAGGTGGTTGTTTCTTGATGGTGGGACATTCTTTAACAGAACACAGGGGACATTATGATGCTATCACAGCCGAAATGCAAGTCTGCAAGTGAATCACAGCTGAGAAGTCTCATTGATTCCTTGTCTGAGAAACAGCTGTTCCGAAAGCAGCTGGGTTGGGGGGGGTGCATGGTAGTGTGGAGACACACTAAAAAGGCCAATACAAACACAATCCTAAAAATGTGTCTCATTATTCATCAGTGTTGAGGGCCTTGTGTAAACACAAAAGTGGTCAGAAGAGTCAGATGGTCAGGTGAGATATTACAATGCACTGCAAATCCCTGCTTCAAAGGAATAGTCCTTTAAAAAGTAGAAGATTGATATAAAAGCATCCAGAGGAATTAACAGGTTGCAGACAGATAACTCCATAGACTGTGCTGGAATTCATATCTTGAGTAACACAACCACAAACACCGTAACAAATCTCCCACATATTAAAGATTTGTGTTCAATATATTGTGGATTTGTAGTGTTATTTTTCAGTTTTGACTCAAATCCTAAGCTTTTTTGTTGCAAGCATTGTGTGTGCAGTGTAAACTCGCAATAAATAATTTATTCAGTTATATTTATTTATTTATTTTAATTTATGTTAATTAGTAATAAATTGTTATTTAAAAAATATATATATTTGTGGTATTTATAGAATGAAATACACAAGATAACAAGCCCAACTGAAACAATGATTATAAAAAACAAACAAACTAATAAAAAATGACCAACAATAAGACAGGATTAATAAAAAGTAAAACATGGACAAGACAGAGCATACAACATAAAAGCTATATAAACGTCAAAATAAAAGACAATACTTAACTTTTTTACTTCAATACTTAAAGTTTTTACATTTAATTAAAATGTTTGTCAGCCAAACCGTTGGCTGATATTTCCATATCTTTCAAATTGCGCTGTTATGTGTATCAAATATTGTTTTTACAGTTTAGCTGAAATCCCTTTTTTTAAGGTTGCCTTGAGATTTTTAAAGTATGTGCTAGAAATAGAGTTATATCCTATGCTGATGAAATGGAGTAACGCTGTCTGGTTTCATTCATTTATATAATAAAAAGGCTATAATATAATATAATAGGCTATAATAGGCTATAATATAATATAATATTATATTATAATATAATATTATATAATTTAATATAACATAAACATAAACATAATATAATATAATATAATTTAATATAATGTAATGTAATGTAATGTAATGTAATGTAATGTAATGTTATATTATATTATATTATATTATATTATAATAATATAATAAAAATCCCATCCAGAATTCCGTTAAAATACTGTATATATTAATAGCCTATATATTAATGGACAAACAAAATCAATGTAATTTTTACATTACAAAATGCTTTTTTAAAAGGTACTTCCACTATTTCCCACAACGTTTTCATCAAATTATATTTTGTTAAATTCTATTATAAATATTATACTTGCAGTTGACATTTTATTAACAATAAAAAATTTATACAATTAAAAAAAAATGTGGAAAAACTTAAGCACATAAAATATAAATGTTCTCACTTTTTATTTAAAGTTTTTCTTAAAATGTTGACCTCTAATTAAAAAGAAAAGTTAGTCTCCCTGCTATTGGTGAAGTACCCTGTGTGTGCTGTAGCGTGTTCCACAGGGAGCCCCTGAGAGTGTCCTGTCCGTCCTGATGTGTGCTTCTCTAATGAGTGGGTGGGAGGGTCAGGCAGTGCGACAAATAAGGACACGGTTCCTGCACGAGCTTTCATTCTCACTTTTATTTGCAAGTGTGCTTTGGACCCATAGCTGCCTAAAATGCGCTAATTAGCCCAACAGGATTTTTGCTTGTGCTGTGTGTTTACGCTGGAATAATAAACTTTCTCAGCAAATGTAAGTAGCCGGTGTTCATTTGTCTCGGTTGCTGTGACTTTGTAGGTGTTTTTGCACAGTATGCGTGCGGTGTCATTTTTTAAATGATCATGTTTGATGTCATCTGAGTTTAACACGCCACTGTGAGTCCTGTGCTGTCGGCGTTCGTGTACTTCAAGAAGAGAGAGAGAGGGAGAGAGAGAGATCGTCATATCATCATTCGGTTACACAGAGAAATTGCAGTAAACAGTAGCTTTTGACCACGCACGTGACACATTTAGGCATCAGCTGTATGTTTTTATTGTTGTTTATTGTTCGTCAGTTTGGATTAAGTTTTAAGAAGCTATTTTGATTTATTATTAAACAAGTGCACGTGGCGTTTGAGCACTATTAGCCTATTGATGGATTAATATACTGATACCAACACTCTAGTTTTAACTTCACGTTGGATAAATGCATTGATAAAATTATACCGTTTCTCTAATTTAGATGACTGTTTAGTGTGTACCAGTTAGTTGACAACATGCAGATTAGCTTTTTTAACAATCAATATTTTAGGTTTAAATGAGTATGAAGAAAGCATAAAGTGTTTAATTCCTTTTTAAAAGTACAAATATTCCACATAGCGCAATAAGAACCGCTTGTATGATCAGAGAATAGCACGGTAATAGGTTTCCATCTATCTTTTACAAAAAATTGTCATTTTTGATTGATATAAGTTTTTGCTTGATTTTATTGATTAGTAAAGCATTTAAAAGTGGTTAAATAAGTGCAATGAACTCCAAATTAATTTTTATTTTTTATTTTAGGGGTTGAATTTTTTCATTCACTACATTACATTGTGTAAACTACACTACCCATGTAGTACTGCATTCTATTCACAAAATATTCCTGGCTTTAATTAGATATCACAAATTTAAATCATATTGCTTTCTTGAAAGTTCAAACTTTGAACTTGAGTTTGAAGCTCACAACAAACCGCTTTATTCCACGTTTATGAGATGCACTAATGATTGTATCCTGCAAAACTGCATGTGTTTTAAAACTCCATAGCACAAGTGTTTAATTATTTAGCGCAATTTGTTTGCCCTGTTACTTAAGAGCTCAATAACAACAGTCAGCGGTGGGTAACGGATCGTATTAGTTTACAGGAATCTGGCACTGGGTCCCCAGAAGCACCTCATGCTGGAAACTTACTCTGGCCTGGAGTTTATTCTGAGGAGTGAAATGTCACACTTGACATTTTGCTTTAAGACGTTTCACCACATAATTGAAGTGCTAGATGATTTTTACACAGCATGATCTGTTCCTGCTTATTTTATCAGATAGAGTAGCTAATATCCATTTGATAGTGATTATCCTTGATTATAGGACGCTCAAGTTAGTTTCAAATGTTGTTTATCAGTAAAACCTAATGAAAAGGAACTGAATTGTGAAGGCACATCAAAAAGAAAAGCAATCAGTCATCATACAGACAGTAACAAGTGTTGCGTTACCCAGAAGAGCATCAAAGAGTTGTAAAAGTGACGTTGTTTTCTATTTCTAGGTTTTCAAGGGGCCCTTTCTCATGTGCCAGAGACGACATGAATCACTATCTCAGATGGACTGTTTTCCTGTGGATCGTAAATTCCATTCCTTTTACTTCAGGAATGGCAGTGAATGAGAGAATAGGTACGTATGCTGTCACTAAGATGTTTGCTTATTCTTGTCCGTTTACAAAAGGTTTGATTAGAAGAGATTACGTCTGTTTGGTTTCCAAGCCTTGTTCGTCTCCGCACGAGAGGTCAATGTTGACTTCACCGCTCGGGGTGCAGAGCGCCCCTGTCATCGACTTTAATTAGCGCTCTGTTTCGGCTTTCTTGTTTGGAATCCTTGTATGCAAATGAATTGTTTGTGATGAAAGGCGTCTCGCCCTTCTTTAAGAAGCAGGGACTCTTGCACAGCTATTTGAAATTCCTTCTTGCGAGGACATGGTGTCAAGCCCTTGACCTGGGTGGCATTAGTCAGAAGGCACCAGGACACATCCGCTGTGGTGTTATGTGTCCGATAGAATTGCTTTATCGGCCCCATTCAGATTAACCTGGGGCGATTTAAGGAATATTATTGCACAGTGTAAATGCCCACGAATGAGAGTCCCCTGAACAAGAGGACAGGCAAGCAATATTTTTGCCAGCTGAGTGGATTGCTATCTCCCGTGATCCACTGTGCGAGCGTGACATCCAGGAAGAGATTTAGAGAGGATTTACAGCATGTGCTCCTACTCCTTAAGAGTCGGCAGTTTGCCAGCAGATGTGCTGATTTTTGGAATTTCCTGTTAATGCTGTGTTTTGTGGGTGTGCGGCTGTGGATGGAGATATGTTTGTGTGTTTTTTCATTTGTGTCTGTGTGAGCATTCTCTTTATTTGGTATAGTTGTTCTTGATGAAGAAGAATTCGTCCTTCAGCAATGTCAGGCTGCCAATGTCATTGGTGGGTTGACCGGGCTAGGGGTCATTGGGGTCTCAGTAACAAGTCTACTACTTCAGTAACTACTGAATTATTAAATCAGCTATATAACAAAGGTGGATTTTGACTCAAAAATGTAATTGTGTTGAACGGGGTGGTTTAAATAAATAGCAGGTTGGGGCAAGTTGTCATTTTGCAATTTTGATCACAGTTTATTAATTTACAATATCTGTCAACCAAAGCAATGGTTTGATGGTTTTGGATGTTACATTTGTATAGTATGTTTGCTTTTTCATAGTTGTTTTGCTGGCTCAGCTTCAATGAAAAGACTGTAATAGAGTAAACAAGTGGGGTTTCAGAAAATAAAGATAAAAATCATATTTATTTTCTCCATTGGGGAATTGATTTTTAACTTTAACTTATAAACTGTTGAATACAGACCGACTGTGAGCTACAAGGTTGTTGATTGATGTATGTTTTTGTCTGAAGCCATCAGCTCATATTATTTAAAAGAATCATGTATAACAGCAGAATTATTGATGAAAACCTACATTTAACCATGATTCTGAACAAATTCCACCGGGAAATCACACCAAAATAACCGCCTGCACACTTCCATGAAGCTCTGCAAATTATTTTAATAGTCAGTCTCCGTATGCTCACAAACTATTTAAATATGTGTATATAAATATGCATATTTTCCAATAAATGTTCAATATATTGTTTCAACATCTTCAATCAACATATTCAATCATTTCAATCAAATCAATAGTTTTATATTTATCCATCATTTTTTTTATTTTGATTGTCATTTGCAATGCTCCTTGGAATTGTAGTTCTTTCCTTCTTTAAAGCAACGTCTGATTTTCAAATACTTTTTTTTTGTTTTGTTTTTTTGCTTCTAATCAAAGTTTTTACAGTAAATCATCATTTCCTGTGTAAGAATTTTTGGAATGACTTTTTTTTTGTAGCCAAGACTTTAAGGTATGTCATACAAAAAAAAAATATTTTCAAAAATAAACCTACCCTGAGAAATATTATCTGTAGTAAAATGTGACAACTGTAAACAAGCTGAAACCCTTAACAGTTCAATTGCTTCATTAATGTATAATATTCCTCTCTTCTGCAGATCATACATGTCCATCCTTAAAGCTGGAGGAGATATGGCATACCAGTGTGAACATTCACAGAGAATTCACAGGTACAAACAAAGATACACTGTATATACAAACAGAAATCAAGCACAGCTCATCCGTATGCAGTGCTGTTAAACATCAAACTGCAGGCTGTTTAAAACATCCCTAATGTTGTACATGGCTGAAGCTGACAAGAGCAGTTTGTACAGCTAATTTAGCATTTCCTGAAGAAATACCAGTTCTTGCAAGCCAGCTAATGAATTCTGTTGTAGGTAAGCTTAGTTTTTGAGAGGGCCACTATACGTAAGCCGTCCGCCATATTGAAACGGTCAAAGGCGGTACGTGAACATTCAAGAGCAAGTTGACTGTCTGTCTGCCGTAGTTAGAACCATGTATGATTTTGCTAAACAAACACAATACAACAAGATGAAGGCGTCAGCTAACACGACATTAAAAACTGACCATAGTAAAAGTAAAAACATTAAGTGCCATAGTTAAAAGTTCTAATACATATAAAAACACATTCTCACCTGTGAAAGGTTATTCCATTTCTTCAGGAATTTAAATCTAGGCGGTTTCACAACCAGAAGCTACGCAATGTTGTGGCATCATTGATTTTTACTGTGAGTGACGACACGTTGACAGTTCCAAAATGGTGGGCGTGCAGAAGTGTCTGGAGTGGTCGGATGTGGCATCTACCTATACATTTTACAATGCAATGTGTGTGTGTAATGAACCATTACTCTCATCTGTCTCATGATTCTTCAGAAATCAAACTTTTATGCTGATTTGGCGCTCAAGAAATATTTCTTATGTTAAAAACAGCGCTGCTTTATTTGAAGTAGAAATTTTGGATCAATTTAATGCATACTTGCTAAATAAAACTATACATTTATTCCAAAAAAACTTAAGTTTTACACTATTAACGGTATTGTTAATGGTTCAATAGATAGCATGAAAGAAAAAAACAATCACTATTTAATATACAAATGAATGCAAGAACATGCAAATATCACAATGCCATGGATTGTGTGTTAGATTTGCTATTCTGTCAGATTATCAAAAAAGTATAAAGTGTATCAAAACAATGTGTCTAAAGGCTGCAATGATCTACAAAATAAAGTTTGAATGGAGTCTGTACAAATTGCAGAAGTTTAATACTTAGAGGTTTATGACAGGCCATAAAACCAGAATTTTTGATGAATAACAATACAGTGATGCCTTGCTAACACTAATCATTCCCCATAACAGACTACAAATGCGTGTTCAGCAGTTTGTATGGGACAACATTTAGTAAAAATCTCTTTAGCCTGAAGCTAACGTTGGTTCTTTAGCAGAACATTGTGCTAACAGCACTAAGGTCATGTTTTCAATTCCCAAAATGTTTACACTCAAATGCTTTGGACTGGCAAATGCATAAATGTAATGTATGTTTTTCTTTTTCTCCTCTTGTTTACAGGATTCGATTTAGCTGAGAAGTTCCTTCTGAGAAAAGGCATGGTGACGGACGACAGGCTATTGTTTAGACTGGGGAGCAAACCCCTGTTTAAACCAACAGAGTAAGTTCTGCGAATATTGATGAGGTTTTAATATTGTGCCTTTTACTTTTCCACTCGCACATCAGTCAGATGGTCGTTTTGTCTGAAAACAACGTAGAGCTAACTGTGATGGCTAAGCTGGAAGTTATTGCAGCAAATGTGCATATCCATATGTTTACATAGTTTGGATGTGATCGATGATGTGCAGAATCTTCTCGCATCTGGAGAGCAGAACGCAGGACAGTTCCTTGCAGAATCAGTGGTGTGATGAGCATGTTATGAAGGGAGTTTGAATTAATGCCCGCATCCACATGTTGCGTGTTTCGGTTCGCCTTTCTGACAGCTTCTCATATAAATCTCCATGAGAGGCCGGTACGGGACAGAGCGTTGGTTGCCTAGCTGAACAAACTGCATTCTCAAAGCGGTTCGCACGAGCTTCCGCCTCTCAGGTTTTTGATAATATGCCAGGCCGTTATTGGGTTCCTGCAGAGCAAACCGATATTTTCTCATGGTGTAAGCTTGCTTTCACTTCAGATGATATCCGGTAGAAAGACTATGTAGATGTCGCGGATGCTTTTAATGGTGTGTTGACATGGAATGACCCAGATATCACGAGCTCGCTGAGATAATTCCCCTCGCATTGGCTAATAAGAATAAACTGTGAGGTGGGCCGTGAGACATGTTGAATAATTTGGACAGAATTAATTTGCAGACCGTGGGCAGTGGGCTCGACCAAGGAGAAAGAGAGGTGACTGTAATGGACTGCCGCCTAGAAGAGAAATCAAGCTGTAATGGGGAATCATGTCCTGTATATTAATTGCCTTACAATGACTCTAATAACTTACAGCTCAAGGGTGACACCAAGTTCAAGGAAGGCTTCTAAGTTAGTTAGACATTGCAGGTATGTTTAATCTACTTAACAGCCTTGGACATCTATGCATGTTATGTACGCTGTGTTCCGGCAAAATCAAGTTGTCCAGACCACAAGAACCCACAGCATATGAATCCAAAGAGCTCATGTGAGTTCAAATTGATGCTCAAAAGAACTCCTTTGTATTCCGGTGAAAAACCGGTGGGATTGGCGCGCTCCAGACAAAGTCAGATATGGGGGAAGACTGAGGTTAAAATTCGCCATTTCCGACTTCAAAGCGTTCCAGTCGGTCATACGTCATGGTCAAACATGACTAATTATGCTAATTATGACACAAACATAAAAGTGTAGTGTTTGCACTAAAAACATCTGACAAAAAGTGAAAACAATGTCTCTGGCAATGCCTAGGTCTTGGGTTTGATTCCTAGGGAATGCATGAACTGATCAAATACAACTTGAATGCAATGTAAATCGCTTGTGATAAAAGCATCTGCCAAATGCATACATGTAAGAAATAGGCTGTATTTGTAGTTTTGGTTTACTTTTTCTTAAATATATAGTGCCTCACACTCCCAAATCAGCCGTAGGTGGGATGAGTGAAATTACAATATGAATATAAACTAGAAAATATTTATTATTAAAGTCCCCCTGTAGTCAATCATTTTATCAATTAAAACTCATCTTTGATCACCAAAATGAAATGTTTTTTCCTTGAATGCCTTAAAATAGCTTGAATGTAACTCCCCTGCCTCATTTAGTATACGCGATTCTATGAATATGCAAATTAGCCCCGCCTCCACTCAGAGATCCACTTGTTGACGATCACACGTTGACGTGATTGGTTACAAGGTTGTTTGTGACGTCAGAAACACAAGCGATTTCAAACCGCGTTTATTAGACTGTCTTCGCTTCACTGCAGTTTTAAGGAGAAACTACTAAACTACACTAGAAATGGTGTTGACTTATGAATTTACACATGGTTTGTCTTGAACCATATTAAAAACACCATATAAACATGTAAACAACATTAAAAGCTTGATTTTCACCACAGGGGGACTTTAAATATTTTATTCAGTTATTCAGACTTGAGTAGTATGTGGGATTTGTTTTTCTAGTTTATAACTTTTTTCTTAACAATAATATATAAAATAGTAATATAACAGTAATAGTTTTCCTCAATGATTGTTGCCAGAATCTTGGAAATTTTTATCTTCTGTGTCGGGGTTGATCAAGTGGTAATTTTCAACTAGGAAGATTCAGATTTTTCTGGAGCGCAGCTTTATTTTCCTGTCTTTTACTGCACAGTGGACAAACCTATTGGCATTTATTTAAGAAAGATAGCATAGGTGTATGGAAGCTTGTTTCCGCCACTGAATAAAATTTTTTTTTTTAAATAATTGCGACTTTTTATCTCACAATTGCGAGATATAAAGTCGCAATTCTGAGAAATAAAGTCGCAATTGCGAGATAGTCGCAATTCTGAGAAATAAAGTCGCAATTGCGAGATATAAAGCCGCAATTATGAGAAATAAAGTCGCAATTGCGAGAAAAAAAGACAGAACTTTTTTTCTCACAATTGCGAGTTTACATCTCGCAATTCTGACTTTATAACACATAATTGCGAGTTTATATCTCGAAATTCTGACATCTTTTCTCAGAATTGTGAGATATAAACTCGCAATTGCGAGTTATCAGGCCAATTCTAAGGGGCAAAAAAGACTAACTTTTTCCCCCCTCAGAATAGTTTATATCTCACAATTCTGACTTTACAACACGCAATTTCGACTTTTTATCAATCAATTCTGACTTTATATCTCGCAATTCTGACTTTATAACACGCAATTGCGACTTTATTTCACGCAATTCTGACTTTACAACACGCAATTGCGACTTTATATCAATCAATTCTGACTTTATATCTCGCAATTCTGACTTTACAACACGCAATTGCGACTTTATATCAATCAATTCTGACTTTATATCTCGCAATTCTGACTTTATATCTCGCAATTCTGACTTTATAACACGCAATTGCGACTTTATTTCACGCAATTCTGACTTTACAACACGCAATTGCGACTTTATATCAATCAATTCTGACTTTATATCTCGCAATTCTGACTTTATAACACGCAATTGCGACTTTATTTCACGCCATTCTGACTTTACAACACACAATAGCGACTTTATATTTTCGCATATTGTGAGAAATAAAGTCAGAATTGCAAGATGTAAACTCGCAATTGTAAGAAAAAAAGTCAGAATTGTGAGATAAAAAGTCGCAATTACCTTTTTTATTTTTCATTCTGGGGCGGAAACAAGCTTCCATATAGGTGTGCTTCACAAGCAAAATATAATTATTGTAAGCTGTTGTTAAATTTGCTGCAAATAATTTCAACCATGAATAGTGAACAGTATTGCAGTTTATTGAATATCAGTACACTACCATTCAGAAGTTGTTGTTTTGTTTGTGTGTTTTTGAAAGAAATCTATTTTGCTCCCCAAGACTACATTTATTTGATAAAAAATACAGTAAAAACTAATGTTGTGAAATATTGCTGAATTTTCAATCTTCAGTGTCACATGATCCTTCACAAATCATTCTAATATGCTGATTTGGTGCTCAAGAGATATTTCTTTATTATTATCAATGTTGAAAACCGTTGTGCTGCTTAATATTTTTTGTGGAAACAAAACAAATTTTGTGGAGTAAAAAAATCGGGGGATTTTTACGATTCTTTGAATACAAACTTTTGAATTCTTTGAATCTTTTGTAACATTATAAATGTCTTTACTGTCACCTTTGACATTTAACATTTAATCAATGTGTCCTTGATGAATACAAATATGTATTTGTTTGAACCCCCCCGTTTGAACTGTAGTGTATATTTTTTTTTTTCAGGTTGTCACATTTCTTCTTGTGATAAAACCTCTGTATCACACAGCCTCTCCTTACTTATTGCTTTAGGATACTGTTCAAGATTAAGACAAAACATTTGGACACTTTCAGTATGTTTAAAGTGATGGGCTACATCTGTGTGAACTTAAGGACAACTGACAACATAAATCCATTAAAAATGTCCATGGGACCAGCTAATTAAATGTAATTGCTAGAAGAGGTTCTGAGAAAAGGTCTAGCATAATTTGTTTTTGCAAATACCACTTGGTTTGATAATTTATCTAAAGCAATAAGATTAATACACTAACTGTCCGAAAGTCTACGATTTTGGGGTCACTTTATCCTAGTATGGAAACACACGGTGCATTGCGCACATTGTTTAGCATTTGTAGGTCATTTGTTAATTTGTGTTTCATCACAGTCTTATTCTCTGTGGTTTCAAGCACACCTGCTGGGTTGGCCATAGAGATTCAGCAACCCAGTGGATGTTTCTTGTACCTCCACACGTTTCACCAGTGAAAAATAACACCCAGTTATCTGCACAGGGAAAGGGAGGATATTTTTAGCGTTTTTTTTTAAACAACTGTTAACGCACTGTTTGCTCCCCGGGACCCTGAAGGGGCCGTGGGTCAAATGATTTGCGATCTGTTGCTCTATCTAACGCTTGGTGGTCAGCGGCCTGCTGTGGGGCTTTCTCTCTGCTGCTCAGACCGGCCCTCAGGGAACAACTGTGAGTCTCCCTGGCTGGAGGTGGAGTGCGGTTTTGGGGGACGAGAATGCCAAGTTGTCTACCAGGACCCCCGTACAGACACATACACACACCCTGCCAGACCTCAATTAAGCTGATATCTGACAGGTGATGGTGTTAGTCAGCTGGATGTGTCGAAGGGGTGCAGAAGAGGGGTCAAAGAGTCCCCAGCACAAACTCCAAACATCTCTCACTTTACTTGCAGGAAATGATACAGTCACATGGAAAGAGAAGGCTCCACTCCCCCAGACTATTTTCCATTAGTTGTTTCACAGATGATTCTGCTAAGATGTGTTAATTGCATGTTTGGTATTCATTTTTATTAGAGGAAAGGAGCGTGGGAACGATCTGAAAAGTGTTGGGGGGAGCACAATATAAAGCTTATGAGCTTAGCTCATGAATATTAATCGCATGACGTGACGTTTGCCCAGTAGTCCTAACTGAGTGGTTGATTAAAGGCACTACCTACTAGAGTAGGCATACCACACATTTATTCAGCTTCTGACCAACTTTTCTTAAAGTTGCTGTTTCTATGTGGGCTGACTAATTTCTTTCTTTCCTTTTTTTGAGACCAAAATGAAACTCTTAAAGGTGAAGTCTATAATTGATGTGCCACTATCGGCACAAAACCACCAAACACAATTGCAATCTATTTATTTGAATGGCCAAAATGAAACCGAATGCTGACTCAAATAATTGTATAAGTTTGGGGTCGCATTGACAATGGAAGACTTGTGGAATGTTTTATTATTATTATTATTTTTCTTCAGTGCTGTGCCAGTAGAAGTGCCCAAATTTCACTCTTCACTGATTTATATTATGTTACGTTACCATACATTACTTTACCATATCAATGTCCCATTGTTAAGCATGGTTGAACAAACTTATAGCAACCGTGAGAGGCTTTTTGTAGCAATGGCAGCATGTATTTGTTTATTCATCTGAATGTTCCGAGATTAGTTTAATATGGGCTGTGTTAGAGTGTTGCATCCCATCATATTTGGCATATGGCCTCTGATGTCCCTATTTAACAGCTCAGTGATGAAGTGAATTGATGTCACAGTGCCCAGGTTGGTGCGCTTCGAAACACTGCCCTCACTTATGAGGTCTCACTCGGCACAAGTCCATTCCACCGGCTGGTTGTATTAAGTCTAATTTAGGATTGTAGTAATGAAATCAATTACTCAGCAAATCCATAAAAGTCTTTTTTTTTAAGCTATTATTGTACGCGTATTTATTTCCATGTCTAGATAAATGTTCTCTTGGAATCCTCATGACTTTTCAAACCTTCATGACTTTATTTCTTCTGCGGCTTGCAAAGGAGAGGCTATAAGAATATTCTTTCATTGTATGAACATAGTAATCACCAATGCTTTTGAGTTTTTTGTAATACAGCTGTCATAATTATTCAACACTGCTGTTTTTATGTCACTTATTTGTATGGTATTTTACAAACTTGTGTTGAAACACAATTAAGGCTTTGGAAACTCTATAACAAAACTGAATTAGCTTGTGCTGTTACACATACATGCATGTGCTAAAGTTAGCAAATATGACCAAGCCAAAAGAGCTCTCACAAAAGTTATAGAGAACAAACTGTTTTATTACATTACAAAGTCTATGGATAAACGATTTCCAAAACACTGAATGTGTCTAGAGACACAGCTGGCAGTCTTATTCATAAGTTTAAAATGTGTTGTACCAGAAAACCTTTGAGGGTGTTGAAGATAAAACACAATATCATTAAGGGGAATAAAATGTTTGATCGGAGCAACTGAGAAAACCACTCAATTTACTGCCAAATACTTGCATGATGACTTGATGAAAGGAAAAAATATTTCAATGCAGATTATAAGCAGAACACTAGACAAGCATGGACTTCATTCTTGCCGAATGCCTCTCTTGACCAAGACGAATATAATATAATACGAATATAAAAGGCTGACTTGAATATGCTAAAATTAATTTGGATAGACCTGTGGAGTTCTGGAAGAATGCTTTATGGAGTTATGTGACCAAACTGGAACTTTTTGGACCCATCAGTGGTATGCAAAAAAGGCAAAGCTCATGAGCAGAAGAACACCATCTTCATGGTCAAACATGGAGGTGGTCTAGTCTTGTTATGGGGCTGCTTTGCTGTTGCAGGAAGTGGAAAGCTTGACTGTTGGAAGGGCATCATGAATTCTTTGAATATCAAGCCATTTTGGCAAAGATGGTGATGCATTTGGAGCAGAGACTGAAGCTTGATGATCAATGGACTTTCCTGCAGGTCAGCCGTCCCAAAGTATACATCTAAACCTACTTAAGCTTGGTTCAGGGATCAGTCGTAGAATGTTCTTGAGTGACCTGCTTGGTCTAAATCTTACTGAAAATATTTGGTGGAATTTGAACAAAGCTGTGGTAATGTGAAAAACCAGTGATTATCAGTGATCTGGAAGCTTTTTCAAGTGAGGAATGGGCCGAGATTGCAGTAGAGAGGTGACAGAAGCTTCTAAGCACTTACAGGCAGCGGCTATTGGGAGTTATAAAGAAGAAAAGATTCTGCACAAAATTTGGGGGTTCAATAATTTTGTACATAAATGTTTTGAGCCAATTAGATTTTTTTTTTCAATTTCTCATCAACTTTATGTTCTCAGAATCACTCAAATGCGTATTAATAAACTTTCTATAATAGTTTATGCCTTTGTTGAATTGTTTTCATAAAATGTTGTTCTCGGCAGCAATTTATGTCTTGCAGGTCAGGGGAGTTAAATAATTTTGATTGCAACTGTATAAGCGTTTTTTTTGGCTTGTTGTTTTTTAGCTTGGCTCAAAGCGATCAAGTTTACAGAGTTATTTAAGGTGACCAGGTGCTGGTCGTGATATTTTGGTATTATTTTCAGCATAAAGTATTTGTATTTATTTCAGTTTATTGTGGGCTTGTTCTTGTTCACTGTTTTCCCAGCAAGATCTGGCAACACAAATGAGTCGAGGCTCGTACCGCTTTCCCTGTGATTTCTTGCACGGCACATAAAGAAGAGAATTTTTGATGGATGTTAAATTACGTCATTAAAACTAATTGTTTGGTTTGGTTCCATACACACTGCGTTGAATTTTTGTAAATACGTTTTTCACTACATGCATTTTGGAAGTTAATTCCGTTGTAGAATGCGGTTGTCACTCCCGTAAATGACTGAACTGTGTGTATACAGAACAGGATTAAGCACTAAAAGGTGAATTGACAACCGAATTTAGCTGCAGTGTGTACATTGCCAACATGATTCTTTTTGCATTGCTACATATCTTCTGAAGCCATATGATATTTTTGAGAAATATATTAAAGGTAAAGGCATTATTTAAGGCGTTATTCATCTACTCAATTCTAAAATCTTGAGTGAAGCATGCCTTCGAGTAAGCCAACCAAGTGATTTTGAAAATGTTGTGGTCAGTTTTAGTAATAATCCGGCCATTGTCCCATAATAGGCTACATCTAGACTAGCCTCTCTCCTGTGTCTTCCTCTTATCTAAAAGCATTTGATCTTGCCAGCATGTAAAGTCAGAGTATATATAATTTTAATAATGTGCATTTTCCTCCACTCTGCCTGTGAAAGCAGGAGACACGCTATGCAGACGTGCCTAGAGA